>NC_061114.1:139555046-139855046 GCF_002878395.1 Capsicum annuum | reverse complement strand
ACCTAATGTTATACAAGAGTAATAGAAAACCCTTTAGACCCTACATTATGAAATGATATAGCATCCAAAGATGGTCAGTGGGATAAGATCTGGAATATAACTCAGGGAAAGTTATAAAATAATGCCAATTCCATAAAACCAGTCAAAAACCACATGCACACATAAATATATTGATATATAGGATGCCGGGATAGGGACAAGGGCCATGAACAAGAGAGTTTAAACCATTAACCTGAATGATATAACTCACTCCAAGCTAAAGGAACCTATGAGGTTTATAGGTTTATCTGTCCTGCTGAAAGTGCCCCAGTGCATGTTAGCCTCACTAACCAAGGAATTCAAAGGAAGGGCTAAAGATACCAAGGCTTTATCTATTTTAAAATATATTATTTGAAACAAGTACACAATAATATAAACCTCATGCCAACAAATATGGTTTCCAGTGTTAGTCTCCCCGAGACTACACCTTCACGGTGAGCTGCACAATTTCCTTTAAACCCAATGTACACAAAAATGCAAACATTAACCCAAGAGTTATATATCTAGGAATTTACTATTTGTTATTGTTATACCAATTATTCTTGAAATCTTATATAATCATGACATTCCAATCCATGTAACCATTTGACTCCCAAAATCTATTTAAATTCCAAACATAGACACCAAAGGCCTTTCAAAACTATTTTAATCAATTATCCATTAATACACTACTAAGGATTCGTAAATAAGTTGAATTATGCAATTATACATGTTCAAAAATAATATTTAAGAAGTGGGTTGGGTTAATGCTATTACCAAGCCAAAAAGTCATCAACTTAGGGAAACCTATGTTTCCTATTCCTATTCCTATAATAATGTATCCATTAAGTAAAAAAATCATAAATTTAAAGCATAAATCATCAATTTAAAATATGAGAAAAGTAATTCAAGTAGTACCATTCAAAACCCCTTAACCCAATTTCAAATGTATCAATATAAACCATACATATAATGAGTAAATAAATACCACAATACAAAATTAAAGTTAGGAAATGAGATACACGCCTAAAACACACAAGTAATTGAACATAATTTGATGTTTGGATCTTGAAAAGTGAATCCCTAGTAATACCATTGAGTGTTCTTACTTTTAGAGTTTGAGAGATAAAGAAAATAATTTGATCTTTTAAAACTAAAATGAATGGGGTTATTTATCATTTAAAGGTTGTACAAGAGGTAAAAATACCAAAAGTCCCTTAACCCAAGTGAATAAAACAAAAACTAGAAAAAATTAAAACATTAGCATAGCACACCATTATTACAGAGGGTAGCCTCCATGCCATGTCAATATCATGAAGGCTAACCTCTGTAGCACGCCAATATCTCTGACCTTTAGTGCCTTGGGGTCCCATAATGACCCTGAACACCTTCTGAAAATTTTAAAACTTTACCAAATTATCCTTTTAAAAATCTATAAACCTAATTCAAGTCAGAAATTGACATTACGAAGGTGGGAGGGTCAAAAATAAAATCATCAAAGTGTTGTGGTTTCTCATAACTTCGATCTCTCATAACTTTGATTTACTCTTCTTCATTAGATAGTGTATGATATATTTTTAATTCTAGGTAGGGATTATAGAATATGATTATGGGTAGAATACGATGACTTATCCTAATTTAGGAGTTTAGGTATAGATGGGTGAACCGACCCTTAAGATGAAAGGCTTGTTATAGCGATAGAATCCTATCACCTTGGATTATATGCATGTGGATCATAGTTGACATTAAGGACTTTTAGTACAAGGTCTAACTTTACTTAGTGGGTTAGATCATAGGTGTCATAGATTATAATATTACTTTTATACTAGTTATAAGCTATTAGGCTCGAGGCTATGGTTACGATACCAGTTGGACTCTAGGTGAGTATTTTATCCATATAAAGGATATGATTTTAGTATGTAGATACGTAAATGCATAGATGCTTATGATTGTATTTTTTGGAAACTAGTGATGGGATACATAGATTATTCTATATTCATGCTCATTTAGTGGTATGATTCCAACAAAAACCATGATTTTACTATTTTTTTTATAAAAAAAAAACTATCTCCAACTTTCCACTTTTAAATGGATTTTTGTATAATGGGAATCATACCACCTTATTTGATAATTTATGAGGTTTTGGAGATTAGATCAAGATTGATTCTAGCCCATGGTTTATCCACTCTTTTACTACTATTATTAATTTGGTCGTGCGAGATTTTGACTCTTTAGACTGTGTTATGATGATTACTCCTGGAGTTAACCTTGGGTAATGGATTTATAGACCGGAACTTTTATCCATAGTTAAGGTTCATGAAATTATTATATATACATCTCTCTGGTACTAGACAAATTAGATCTTGGATCAACACAAGGTCAGTATGTATAGATATTTCCAAATCCCCTAGGAGCCCCTTTATATGCAAGGCATCATGCCAGAAAAGAGAGGTCATCGAAGGTACTATATTTTTGAGATAGAGGAGGTGTATACGCTGGGTATGTTATGGAACTATGGTAAGTTATGGTCACCAGATTTACTTTGCATTCATTTATGCATATGCATTGCCTATCACTAATATATTGTTTAGTTCTTATATCTATCAACCTTATAAAAGGTTGCATATATTTAGGTTTTGATTGCCATTTATTGAGTATTGATTGAACCTTTTGGGTTTGTGGGGCCCCCATTAGGTAAAGTTTGTTCGGATAAGTTAGTTACTTTATTGTTGTTATTATGATTAATTCATGGCAAGCTGATTATTAATTGATACAGAGATTGGAGGTATGATTTTAATCCTTTTTCTTATCAATAAACCTGCTTGTTAGATAGTGTATTCATGGTTAGACTCTTTGACTATAGGCCCTAGGACCTGATTATGCTAGGATTATCATTCTTACTCAGTTAGGCTTTCCTAGAGAGGTTAGGTTGGCTACCTTAAGTTGTCAGCTTGAGTTAGTCGTGTATACCCATATATATATATATATATATATCTTGTTATGGTATTATCATACATCACTCACTTCCCCTATTCATTCATATTGTAAATGTATTCCTTATCCTTGCATACTATACATATCCTTCTTCTACTCTTTATTTATATATAGGCTAGTGATATACGATATAGTACTTTAGTTACTGAATAATACCAGAATAGGATAGTTTATCCTTACCATCTCTCTAACTTTGTTATGTTAGCTTTAAGGATAATTTCTTATAGTTTATATTCTTGCTTTGCATGTTATTTATATTTGCATTATCTTTGGAGCACAGTCGGCAGTTTTCTATTGAGTAACATGCGTTTGGTACTCATACTACACTTTTGTAGCCTGAAGATCATAGTATAAATTCTTACCATTAGTCTGTACATCAAGCCATGTAGCTAACGATCAAATATTTAGGGTGAGATCTTGATGTTCAGAGCATTACTATTCTTTCTATTATAGATTAAACTAATCTCTGCATTGTATTCAAAGAGTAGTTTTGAACTACGGGTTGGCTTACATTCTGGCACGTTAAGAAATTGGCATGACCTGAGAAATTAGGTTATGATATTAAGACAAGAAAATTAGAATATTATCTGTGTAATGGTTGATTGATTTTCCAATGGCCCATATTTTTTTGTATCATAAAAGTAAGGATCTCTAAATGTGGATTCTTTGGCTATATAGCATATTGTCAAAATACATGAAATCCCTCAGGCTATTGTTAGTAAAAAGAATTCTAACTTCTTTAGTCATTTTTGGAGGTCATTGTGGGGTAGGCTTGATACCAAATTGATTTTCTCAATGTCTTTCCATTCATAAATCAATGGGAAAATAAAAGTGGTAGATAGAACCTTGGGTCCTATGTTACTGAAGCACCCTAAACCTTGGCCCTTGTAAAATTTTGTGTGTTTTGGACATTTTAGGCAAGGTATGACTCATGGGTACCAGTTGTACCCTAGGGTACAATTTGGGGTACCTCTTCTCATATGTTGTTTAGTAAGTTTTGGTTGGTTTTTGTGCAAGATACAAGTTAGCATCTTACTTGTTGTATGATAGGGTAAGAGTGGTACCTTGCCTACTCGTATGATGCGTAAATGCTTACCTTTGTTGAATTTGTCCAAGGTACAATTTTAAGGTACTATTCTACACTAAGGTATAAGTTAGACCTAGGTAGTTGTATGATGGTAAATATAGGGGACCAAGGTGGGATCTACGGTATAAGATATGGTAGCACTCGTACCCTTGGGTATGATTTAGATAAGTGAGTCATACCATTTTAGGAGTTGGTTTTTAGCTTTTAAGATGAGGGCATTCTAGACATTCCCCCCCCAAAAAAATCCCTTAAGTTTCCATGTTATATATCTTATTTATCCTCTTATAACACTTATTTTGAAGATCAAAACATTAAATCTTCTCTAAATAGTCTCTTGAAGATTAAGGCTAGGGTTTATTCAAGTGTTCTTCAAAGGAATCAAGAATCAAGGTCCTTCCATAAATCTTCTTGTATAAGGCATGTAACTCTTTCCTCATTGTCTGTTCAAAAATATCATGTGTTTTAAACATTTATTTTGGTTCTTAAATGGTAGTTTTGAAAACCCATGTTAAGGTTTTTGGTGCGGATTATTGAGCATTTTTTACTCTTGATTTAAATTATGTTTTCACATATTTTTGGTGATATGGGTGCTTGTTGAATATGGTTTAGCAAATAGGTCATAGGTAACCCTAACCTTGATGGCTTTTACTTTGGTTTTGGTCTTGTTAAAGGTATACCCACAAGGTGTTTGTGAAAATGTCTAAAGAAAACTACTAGTCACATGATAATGGTGTTTTGAACTAAGGCAATGGCTTAATCAGTATGAATGAGTTGTAAATGGTTTTTTAAATGCCTTGTTGGCCATGTAATGGTTTTAAATGGTAAGGCTTTGGTGTCCTTAGTTTTGATTTCAAATAAAAGGCCTTTGTGGCTATGGTTTTTGGTTTCAATTGTAAAAGCCTTATTGGCCTAGAGATAGTTTTTGTATCTTTATTAGATAATGGCTTGGAGTCTCTAAACCTTGGATTTAATGAGTATCCTGGTTGGATGATAAGCTAAAGCCCTAAAATGTAAGCTCACAAGTGGAATTAGTATGATGATACCAATGAAGTACATTTGGTAAGAAACCGACTTAATAATTTTGTATGTGGAATAATGGTTTTAATAAAGGATTTAAAGTGGGATATGTTAGATAAGCCAAGAAAGACAGAGGTCCTGAGGGAAACTTACGGTTGTTGGTATAAGGTTAGTCTTGGTGTCTATATTCATGATGTCACACTTATATCTAGAAGTATTAGTCATCTCATATTTTCTTCAGCTCATGTGATAACACGTGTTGGGGCTATTTCAGCAAGTGGAGCTGACCCCATATATCCCATGGGTGATTTTTGAATTGTAAAGCTACACATCCCAGACTAATGATTTCAAGGTTCATGCAAATATTGTTGCCTATCCCAACATGGTATGTCTATATACATGTATATGTATGCATTACATTGGTATATGCATTGATTGGCTGCTTTTGAATTAGTAGCACTAATTTATCCTTGTCCTTGAGTTACATGCCAGGGATCCAACCACTAACCATTTTTGATACTGTATCCCTATGTGATAAAGGCATCTGAACTTCTTCTTTTCCTTTTCCAGTGTAGTGATCAACTGTTCAGAGTGGTTTGTGTGTTGACATTGAAGTGTTAAGATTCCATACTTTGAAAGGCTTCATTTTATAGTCTTTTCATCTTTTGACTTAGACTTGATTTAGATATTATTTTAGCCATTGTTGGGGGCATATCGCGACATATTATCTACTTTGATACTATAGAGGCTTTGTAGATAACTATGGACTTGGGTATGTTTGTTTAGTGTGTGGACTTGATGGATTGATATAGATGTTTTTAAGTTATGAACATTTGTTTTATTTCCTTTATCTTATTATATGATCAAAGTTTATCCGACTAAGGGTGTATGTTAGTTGGTTGGTTTTTGTATTAGTGGTAGTCTTTGGTCCTTGTTGTAATTGAGATGCCCATTATGATAATGCCCTAGTTTGGGCCGTGTTAGGTTTGTACCAAAGCCTAGGTTTTGGTGTCATGGGTGTTCATAAAGCCTTGTTGAGTAGAGTATTGCTTATGGGTATATTGTGCACCACACATATAATTAGGAGGTTATGTGAAATTTCCAAATATTTTGCTTTCTTGTGGTTCTATTATCGGGCTATAGAGTCTAAGGTCATAAACTCTTCCTTAAATCTTCTTTGGTTTACCTTTTCATATTATGTCATCTTAACGATCCAAAGTTTATGGAAACTCACTTGTTCTACTTGAGGATGACATAGATGGATCTAGTCTGCCTTCTGGGGCATAGACCTAGTCAAGGATCTCAGCTTCTGATTTTCCTGGTAGAGTCCCATTGGTATCCACTAACCCTACTCCAGAAGGTGGCACCCATGCTCAGTTACCTCAAGGAGACATCACCAATGCCAAGTTTTGATGTTTTATACATTTGTTAGCCTAGATAGTGAATCTCTATCATGCCAGTCCTCTTCTAGTAGTATGTGAAAGAATCAGGCAAGGTTGGGAAAGAGGCAGAGTAAGAAGTCTCAATATTCAGATCGGGGAAAGGGTCAAAAAATTTATGGTTAAAGTGGTGGATAGTGCTTTTTGACAAGGGAGTTTGGGGAGTTCCTAAGTGGTTGTCAGTGTCCCTTATCCATAGTCTTATGGTGAGTGTCATATTTGGGCTGATGGAGTTTAGTCAGTCCCACACTATCCTCCCTGCTGGCTTTAAGGTCAGTTATACTGCGGTTATTGCTATAAAGAGAGGAACTGATCTTTTCATTGTGGTTAGTTGGATCATATGCAATGGTAGTGTCCCATAAGGATTTCCACTTGGGAAAATAGGATACTAGTAAGGGGTGCTACATCCAGTTTTGGCATTAGTTGGGATCGTCTTAATGCTCTTACTATTTCTCAGTAGTTTGAAGCATCTCCTGATGCTGACACTAGTATGTTAGAAACTCTGTTTTTGTAGTATATATGGTTTACTTGGTCTGGGGTTACCTTTCTTTTGTGGCCCCATTTGTGGTTATGTATTTTGGTTTTGGTACCTGAGTTATTTCAAACTCTTTTTCTATTTTCTACCCCAGGTAGGCGACTTTGTATTTGCCAAAAGAGTCTATAGGGGGTGTACGGTACCTATTAGTAGTAAGTAGACTTTGGTAAATTTGTTTGACTCAAATATGGTGGATTTTGATATCATTCTAAGGATGGATTACTTACACCCGTGCTATGCATCATTAGACTATTGGACCTATAAGGTTTTCTTTAGACTCCCTGGTGAGTCGGATATGGAATGGAAAGATAGTTCCTTAACTATTAATGAAAAGGTTACATCATATCTTAGAGCTCAAAGATTAATCTCCAAAGGGGTGTCTCAATCATTTGGTCTGGGTTAAAGATTATAACTTGTAGGTTTCCTTCTTCGCATTTGGTTTTCGGGTAGTGAGTGAATTTTTTGGTGTCCTTTCTAATGACCCGCATGGTGTCATTCTAATGGGAAGATTGAATTGTGGATTGTTCTTGTTCTAGAAACTTGTCCCATTTTTATTATTTCTTTAAAGAATGGTTTCGGTTAAGTTAATGAAGCTTGAGGAGTAGTTAGAGAATCTAGTAGATGAAGGTTTTATTCTCCCTAGTGTTCTTTGTGGAGTGATTTTGTTTTTCAATGCATATGGGGAATGGCTTCCCCTAGGAATGCATAGGTTAGTTTTGGGTGAATAGGGATTTGGCGTGTCCTCCTTGTGGGGTGGACTATGTATGATTTCCTATATGGGGTACTTTATTAGTAGTGTAAGGTGGTTGATAGATGCTAGGTTTGAATCTAGATATGATTTTGATGAAGGGAGTATATTGGTTCGAGGATAGCAATGTGAGAATTATGGAGGTAGAGTGGTAGGTTGGAGGAGGTTTTAGGTGTATGAAAACCAAAAATCCCTAGTAGTCATCTTTGGTGATACCCATTAGAGTAGGGTGTTATTCCTATAGATATAGTAAGATAGAGGTCGACGATTACTTTTAAATCGTCTTCTAGTGGTGTACTTTAAGGGAAAGTCGAGGTGGATTTACTATCATTGTATTGGTTTTCTCCTATCTAAGTTAAGAGAGCACTCACCTAGTGTTGCATTTGTTCTAATAGCACTTATGCCTAAGGTTCTCATTCTTCATCACCTTGTTCCCTGGATATGAATCTTGACCTTATATTGCTCTACCTATGATAAAGGCAGACATATTTCTTTCGGTGTCCAGTCATAAGGAATCTTTTCGAGGTGTGTTGTGTTGGGATGAATCTTCATTATGACCTAGGTGGTTTTCATGAAGTACCTCTCGCTTATCGTATCGTATCTCGCTTCAAAGGTTTTACCGTAGGTAATGTACTAAATAAGAGTCCTAATTGGGAAGCAACTCTCCTCATTCCTCATGCTTGTGATCTAGTTCCTTGAGCAACCCTTTTATGTTATGGTGGTAGTGACGTGGAGACAATGTAATATTTTGAAATGAGGTGCGGTAGAGGCCCTAAGTGGGGAAGATTCTGGGGTGACTACTTTACCTAAGGTTTTGGGGGTAAAGTAAGGTTGTTGTCATAAGAAATAATTAGGAGTATAGTAGGAGGTGAAAGTCCTAGTAAAAAAGATAGAGGGTGCTAAATCCTTGGAAGGGTTAGTTATACTGTGGGCATAGAAGTGGTGGGCTTGAATGTTGTGATTGAGGGATATACCAATCATTGTGTTGGGAACTTAGGAGATTAGTGAGGTATGATGCATGGCTTCAAGGATGGGGGCGGAGTAGTGTTTTTGGGTGGATGTAAGGAGTAGAGCCTTGTGGCCTATGTTAACTCTTTTCAACTTTGGTAGGCTTGAACATGGAAGTGGTGTATATCTAGACTCAAGCTCTCATAGTGATGTGTCTTTAGGTAATTGTAAGTTGAATTGGACTTGCTCTCTAGCATAAATTCCATTCATTTTGTATTCCATGTGTTTGTGTGGAGGTAAGGTGTGGGTGGTCCTTTATTGATTATTCTCTTTGGGTGGTATTGGTATCTCAGATTCTTTGTTCTTTAAGGCGGTCCCAGTGACGGATCTTAGGATGGTAAGTTTGCTAGATACAAATGAAAAGGTGTTGCTTAGGTGAAAGGATCTATGGTGGAACCAAAGGCCCGAGGAAGCCATTTGGGATATGGAAGAGGACATAGAGTCCAAGTTCTTGAATTGGTCCATTTTGGAAATTCGTGCATAAGGTATGTGTTGTTCGTCATATCATTGTTTTCTAACTTGATTAAGGAAATGGTTTATTTCCATGCATCTTAGTTTTCTAACCTAGTTAGAGTTCGGAAGAGAGGTATTGGGGTATAAATCGTGATTGGGGTACGTGATGATCTTTCCACATTGTTTTGTGTCTTTGTCTTTTAAATTGGTTAGAGGTAAGTTTTGACGTGTATTAATGTGTTAACTCGTACTTGTGCTTACCTTTACCCATCATTAAAGCGCAAATGATCCTAAGTGGGGGAGAATGAAACATCCTAAACCTTAAAATTTCGTGTATTTTGGACATTCTGGGCAAGGTACGTACGACTCATGTCTACCAGTAGGGTACCTCTTCTCATATATTGGTCAGTAAGTTTTGGTTGGGTTCTATCAAAGATACGAGTCAACATCTTACTTCGCGTATGATAGGGTAAGAGTGATTCCTTGCCAAGTCGTATGATTCCTAAATGCCTACCCTTGTTGAATCTGTCCAAGGTACAGTTTTAGGGTACCATTCCTACCGTAAAGTACGAGTTAGCCCTAGGTAGTTGTATGATGATTAGTATGGGGGTCTAAGGTAGGGTCAAGGGTACGAGATAGGGTACCAATCGTACTCTTGGTTCGATTTAGATGGGTAGGTCGTACCCTCCCGGGAGTTGGTTTTCATCTTTTAAGCTGAGGGTATTCTAGACTCCCCTCCACCTAAATCCCTTAAATCCCCACATTATATATCTCATATTAGCCTCTCATAACTCCCATTTTGAATATCAAAACATTCCAAAATCCTCTCTAAACACTCTCTTGAATATTAAGGCTAGGGTTTCTTCAAGCATTCTTTAAAGGACTCAAGAGTCAAGTTCCTTCCATGAATCTTCTTGTATAAGGAATGTAGCTCTTTCCTAATTGTTAGTTCAAAAATATCATGTGTTTTAAACATTGATTTTGGTTCTTAAATGGTTGTTTTGAAAACCCATGTTAAGGGTTTTGGTGCATATTGTTGAGCATTGTTTACTCTTGATTTAAATTATGGTTACAGATGGTTTTGGTGATGGTTTCCACATGCGTGTGCTTGTTGATTGTGGTTTAGCAAATGGGTCATGGATAACCCTAACTTTGATGGTTTTTAGTTTGGTTTTGGTCTTGTTAAAGGTATGCCCACAAGGTGTTTGTGAAAAGGTCTAAAAGAAATTACTAGTCACATGATAATGGTGTTTTGAACTAAGGAAATGACTTGTGGGTACGAATGGGTTTACAATGGTTTTGTAAAGGCCTTGTTGGCTATGTAATGGTTTTAAATGATTTAAACGGTAAGGCCTTGGTTTCCATCATTTTGATTTCAAATAAAAGGCCTTGGTAGCTAAAGTTTTTGGTTTCAATTGTGAAGGCCTTGTTGACCATGAGAACATTTTTGTGTCTTTGTTAGATGACGGCTTCGAGTCCCTAAGCCTTGGATTTAATAAGTGTCCTTGTTGAACAATGGCTAGAGTCCCAAAATCATATGAATGGTTGATTGAATGATAATGGTTATGTCATGATTGTATGCTTGTAAGTGATGTTGGTATGACGATACCAACGAAGTGCATTTGGGAAGATATTGACTTAATGATTTCGTATGTGGAATAACGGTTTTAATTTGGGCTTTAAAGCGGGATGTATCAGCTAAGCCGTGGAAGGCGGAGGTCCTGGGGGGACCAAAACTGCAAACTCATGATTGTTGTTCTGTGGTTGGTCTTGGTGACCATGTGTATGATGTCACACATATCTAGGAGATTTACTAGTTATCTCTTGTTTTCTCTAGCTCGTGCAGTAACACGCTATGGGGCCCTTTCAGAAGGTGGGGTGACCCCATATATCCCATGGGTAATTTCTGATTGACAAAGCTACACATCCCAGGCTAATGATTTAAATATTCATGCTAATCTTGTTCCCTATCCCGACATGGTATATTTATATATATATATGTATGTATTGCATTGGTATGTGCATTGATTGGTTGGTTTTGAACTATTGGCACTATTTTATCCTAATCCTTGAGTTACATTCTATCACTCCACCCGCTAACCATCTTCGATGTTGTATCCCTATGCAATAGAGACACAAAAATTTTTTCTTTTTCTTTTCCTGCGCAATGATCAGGTGTTCAGAATGGTTTGTGTGTTGACATTAAAGTGGAGAGCTTTCATACTTTGGAATGCTTTGTTTCACATCCTTGTCATCTTTTGTCTTAGATTTGATTTAGATATTGTTTTAGCCATTATCGGCGGCATGTCCCGACATATTATCTATTTCGGTTCTGTAAAGGCTTTGTCGATAGCTGTGGACTTGGGTATGGTGGTTTAGTATGTGGACTTGATAAATTGGTCTAGGCGCTTTTAACTTATAAACATTTATCTTGTTTTCGTTATCTTGTTATATGATAAAAGTTCATCCGACTCAGGGTGTATGTTGGTTTGTTTGTTTGGGTATTGGGGGTAGTCTCAGATCCTTATTGGACATAAGATACACATTAGGACAAAACCCTGGTTCGGGTCATGTCTGTTACACACCTTAGTTAAGGAAAAGTGGCCTCTTAGGTGGAACACCTACCTTTAGTCAAATTTGCTTATAATCGTGTTATCTACTCGACTATTTAGATCTCACTCCCGTTTCTAGTGATTCTGTGATTAGCTTAGATTAGAAAAAGAGGACAGAAGCAATGAAGAAGATGCATAAAAAGGTGACAATTATCTTTGATAAGAAGAATCAAGAGGTGGCCAAAAGAGTAAACAAGGGACTAAAATGACTTGTACTTGAACTGGGTGATTGAGTGTGGGTACACCTCTAAAAGGATAGGTTTCCAACCTAAAGAAAATCCAAGTTGATACCTCTAGGTGATGGTTTGTTTTAAGTACTTAAGAGGATAAATAATAATGCCCACAAAATTGACCTTCCTCTAAAATACCAAGTGCATATTACGTTTAATATTTGTGAACTTTCACTCTTTGACGCAAAAGAAGATGATAACCCTATGAATTTGAAGTCAAATTCTTATCAAGATGGAAAGGATGATAAAATATGAGTGTGCTTAAAATCCTTCAGTAGAAGCCAAGCTTGGTTACTTTAAGTACTCTAAGAAGTGTTCATAAAGAAAGAGGTGCTTGAAGACATCCTATTATTATCGAAAAGGTGATATGTGTTACTGATAGCATCTACTATGGATAAAAGGGCCTTGGATGGGTCAAAGAAGTGTGAGACAGCTCTAAAACATCCACTAGAAGGACCTGCGACCTCACCTGTGAGCATGCATGTGTAGATAAAAATAGTGGCACATGCAACCATGACCCGCGTGAGCAGGTGGACCAAATCAGTTGATTAGTCCTTTTTATGTAAAAATGGGTCACTTTTGGGATCAAGTTTAAAATAATTAGACTAAGGGTATAAATTCCCAAACCATGATCATTATCACAAACAAACTAAAAGGAAATCTACACCTCCTTTCACAAAGTGCTTCATATGGGGCCATCTGAATACTGGAGTGATAAATTTTATTATAAGAAAACTCAGTCAAAGGTAAATAATCATCCCAACTTCCCTTGAAATCAGTTTAACACACTCTTAACATGTCCTCTAAGTTCTGAATAGTCCTCTCTGCATGACCATATGTCTACGACAGAAAAGATATATTAAGATGAACTTGGGTGCCAAGACTCTTTTGAAATATCTGTAAAAATTAAAAGGTAAAATGAGTACCTCTATCTAAAATGATAGTAAAAAATATTCCATGTGATTTTACCAAACTCTTTAAGGAAGATCCGAGCATAATGATTGAATCTGATGTGTTACGTTGTAGAAAATAGGCTGATTAGTCATTCGATCCACGATAACCCAAATAGAATCATGATTTTGATGAGTATGAGGAAACCTTGTAATGAATCCATATTTAATACTTCCTACTTTAAAGTAGGAATACTGATGCCCTGAAGCATACCACTGGGTCTCTGGTGCTGAACTTTAACCTATTGGCAATTTGGACACTTAGCTACAAATTCTGCGATATTCCTTTTCATGATATTCCCCCCAGAAATAATATAGCGAAGAAATTTTACTAATTTCAACTTAAATTCACGTATTTTGAACATGGAAAATAGCTGACGATCTTTAAGAGTCTACAAGAAAATCCTCAAATGGTCTGCATGTTCATCCTCTCTCTCAGAATAAATGAGGATGTAATCAATATAGAAATGGAGAACATGTCCAAGTACTATTTGAACACCCTGTTCATCAATTCTATAAAATTTGTACGATCATTCATCAATCCAAAAGACATAACAACAAATTCGAAGTGACCATACTAAGTTTTGTTACTGCCTTTGACATGCCATGTTCTTTGACTCAGAGTTGATGATAGCCTAATCTAAGTCTATGTTAAAGAAATAATTTGCACCTTGAATTTGGTTGATCAAGTCATCAATACTTGGAATGGGATACTTATTCTTGATTGTAACCTTGTTTAACTGATGGTAGTCAATTCACATTTTGAGAAAACCATATTTCTTTCAAAAGAAAAGAACTAGAGCACCCCATAGAGAGATACTAGGCTTAATAAAAACCTTGTCTAGAAGTTCTTTCAATTGTTTCTTCAACTTTTTAAGCTCAATTAGAGAAATTTCATAGGGTAGAATTAGAATTGGTTGGGTATCTGGAAAGAGATCTATTCTGAATTCAATTTCTCATTCGCGAGGAACTTCAGGTAGATCTTCTGTAAACACTTCTTTAAACTTATTTACCTCTATAATTGACTAATGGTTGGGGCTTTGGATTTTGAATCCTTAACCCGACCCAGATGATAGATGCACCCTTTGAGATCAACTTTCTAGCCCTAAGGTAAGATATGAACTGACCTATAGATGCTGAAGTACTAACTTTCCACTCTAGAATTAGTTCATTTGAAAACTAAAATTAGACTACTCTCATTTTACAATAAATATAGGAATAGTATCGGCCTCAAATCCCAAAGGAGGATAGGCACCCGTAGCTGTAAAGGCCCGATATCACTAACCTATAACCATATATTCCTTAGGCATGTAATTATGATAACCAATGGTTCTTCCATCATCGATGAGAATAAACCATGTAGAAAATCTAAAAATTATATATACAAGACTTGGCAATTGGGGCCACAACATCTAAAAGAAAAGACACTACCATTCTTAACTTTACAATGGTCTACAAAGCCTCTAAAAGATACACAAACTTAGTTAAGGACAGGACAAACCAAACCTTACTCTTAGCGATTGTACTTTAACAAATCATACATAACACAGTTGAAAAGCCCTAAATCAACCTGGAGCGCACCAATAGCCACTGGATATCCTATGCTCCTACTAGAGAGGTGTGTTAATTGAGCCACTCGTGCCTACAACATGAGATACAAGTCCCTTATGAGGGACGTTAGTATGAAAATATTTACGGAAATTGTAAGGCTGTAAGTAATTATCCATAATACAAGAGCTCAAAGAAAATCAGGTACAAGTGTACATATAGTGCTAATATACAACTATTACATATACTTGTGGGATCAAGTACATTACATTTTTTCTTCACTTTACCCTTCTAACTTTAC
Organism: Capsicum annuum; assembly: GCF_002878395.1. NCBI lineage: Eukaryota > Viridiplantae > Streptophyta > Magnoliopsida > Solanales > Solanaceae > Capsicum > Capsicum annuum. Next base: position 139,840,106 of record NC_061114.1, on the reverse strand, counting down.
AATCTTTATAAATAGATGATATAAGTAACCAACTGATCAGTGGTAAATAGACAAATTTAGATCGACCTAAGCTAGGCTTATGCCTCTGAGCTTCCACCCATATATAAATAGATTGGGATTGGCCTATGCTATGCTTATGACTCTGAGATTCCACCCATATATTAAAGGATCGATCCATGCTATGCTTATGCCTATGATCTACCACCCATACATAACCAGATTTGCGTTACCTAGTTTATTTAACCTTTATAATTGTTGCTTTGGTAGTCATAATATTATTGTACTTTGGAAAAATTTAAAAGTAAGAGACAAGTAAATAAATAATTCATGTAATAAAAATGAAGAAAGGAGAAGTTTGTAGATGGATAAAATGTTTAGAAGCTTGATCGTAGGTGTATTTGTGCACCTAAGTATCATTAACTGCATACTTTTATCTAGTTTTGAGGACTTCTTGTGTGCTAAATGAGTTGTTAATTATATAATTAAGAAACTATGTGTTAAATTACTTGTTTATAGTGTTTAAAGCATGTTCAAAACAATTTTAGAATAAAATTGGTCGTATAGAGTTTAGACGATAAAACTTGCGTTACTAGCTTGAGCTATGTGTTGTTCTAGTGTATCTCAATGAATTATATTGAGTTGTGTGCACTAATTTGTGGGGTTTTGTGATATAATAAACCATGTGAGATGTAAGGAGAAATTTTAGGGAGCATAAATGTAAGACCCCGCAAAATTCTCATGTAGTCTGAGCCTTAGAGCATGTTCAATAAAGTGTTAATTTGGCCCTAAAAGGTTGAGAAGTGTCTTTCCAGGTGAGAAGTATTTTGAAACATGTAGAATTTCCCTAATATTGAATTTTTGTCATCTAGAATATTGAATAATCTTTCTATCAATACTAAATTTGCCCAATTCCTACACTCGGGCCAAGAGTTAGAGCCATTTTCGTAAGACAGTGTACCACCTGGTACTTTAGCGCCTCATGGAGCCAGCTAAAAAGAAAATCATAAAAATCCAGTGAGACTCTACAATTATGGCACGTAGCGCCAAGGTTTAATTTCATAGTTATAAATTTCCAGTGCACCAACGCGATTCCACCACGTTGCGGTGCCTTTCTAGTTTGCAACCAAGGTGGCAACACAATTTCCATTGCGGCGCGTCATCAAGCAGTTTACAAAATTTCCAATTTCCAGTAAGCTGGCATGATTATGGTGCATCGCGCCAGCATGTAAAATTGAGATTTTTAGTTTAATTCCACAGTTAAAAACAGTCATTGTGCTACCCCTATATATTCTCCTTAACACGGGATTTGACCACGTTTAACCCAAAAATACTAGTTTTCTCTCAAAATTATTCAAGAACAAGAGCTAGGGTTCCTAAATCAAGACCCCAATCATCAATATTCCTCTATTAACTTTTTAAGAATCAAGAAACTGAGGTATGCAGATGTTGATTCTTTGGTCCCTTTCATCCAAGAAGCTCAAGAACCCTTTTCTAAATTTCAAAGACCTCATGTTTAAGATTTTTCATGATTCAGGTTAATTGAAAATAGAGTTAGTGCTATTATTGAGATTTTAACTCATATTTTGTTTATGAGGTTTCAAGCTTTGACCCTAGTATGTGATATTCGTGATAAACCCTCTTCAAGATGCTTCTTAAGTGACGTGTTCATGTCAATTAAGTGCAGAAATTGTTGAAAAAGCAAAGCATGCTCCCCATATGTTTGATAAAATACTTATGTGAAAGAATTAGAGCCATTATAGCATGTTGACTAGAAATCCCCAATTGTGTGCAAGCCCATGCATGCCAAGTGTATGTTAAAAAGCCTTAGTGAATGAATTGTGACATGATAACATGAAATTCCCTAATTATGTGCTCTTCTATACATGCTAAGACTTTAATACATGCTGAGTGTTTGATGCAAGACATTGTTGAATGGAGTATGAGCGAATAGCATATCACCCTATACTATCATATGTTTATGATTTCTAAATGCTTGAAGAGATGCTTTAGTTTTTGTGGTGGTGAATGAATGTCCATGATCTTGATTATTCAATAATGGCTATGTATTACTTTTATGTTATCGAGTCTTGGGGGTATTTATACCAGACAAATTAGCCCTTGTCAGTTTCCTCGATAATCTCTGTTAAGCCACGATTCTCAGAACTAAGTGAGTTATTGAACTCTATACTCTCAGACAAATACATAACTTAAGAAATATTAGAAATCTCAGTAATCTCAGTATCGCTAGTATTCTAGGCTCAGTTCAGTACTCACGTTAGATCTAGTATTATTCAAGTATTCAGTTTGGAACTCAGTACAATGCATTTAGATAACGAGATTTAGTAGTATTTTGTCAGATACGGAACCAAGTAAACTCTGCGTAATTCAGTCAGGTCATTTAAGAAATATGATCAGTAACAGATTCAGCTTAGTTTAAGTTCAGTTAAGAATCTGTTTAGAGTATTTCAGTTGGGAGTAGGAGCTAGCACTGAGCGAGTGCAGGGATAACGACTCCCTATTAGAGAGGCAGAGCTGTTAGCAAAAATCCCTGAATTGTAGAACTGCGTAGCCAGTGCAGGAGCAGGAATCACTCATTAGAATAAGGCTTGACTATTATAATGCCTTAGGCTTGACTTCCTGTGAGGGTCACCCATTAAAGAGGCTTGACCAGAGTTGAGGTCCTTACCCGTACACGGTATTGACACCCTTCTAGCTTGGGTTATAGGTTCGGGGCATATCGATTAATTGAGCACTCCCATAGCTATAGTTTTAGTATACGTTTTCATATTAGAACTCAAAATTTAGGACTGTCAGATACAGTCACCTATATCCGTTAGGAAGCTAGATAGTTCCATTGATTTATGGACCACCTGCTAGATAGGGATGGTCTCATGTAAAGTTATTCAGTTGAGTAATCTCATTATCTGTTCTTGAGATCACCCGGTAGATAGGCTTGATCTCAGTCACTCGTTAGATAGGCTTGATCTCAGTCACTCATTAGATAGGCTTGATCTCAGTCTCAGATTCAGTTGAGTAATCTCATTATTAGATCCAGAGATCACCCATTAGATAGGCTTGATTTCAGTCTCAAATTTATTTGAGTAATCTTATTATCAAATCTAAAGATCTCCTATTAGATAGGCTTGATCTCAGTCTCAGATTCAGTTAAGTATTCTCATTATCAGATTCAGAGATCTTCCACTAAATAGGTTTGATCATAGGCATAATCTTTTCTTATCATTGATAGTAGATTCAGGGATCATCCGTTAGAGAGGTTTGAACTCAAATTCAGTTAGTTGAGAGTAGTAAACTCAACTTTCAGTCATTGATATGAGTAAATTCAGTTAATCAACTTCAGTATCATTAATTTTTGAGATGACTCACTAGATGGGACTGATCTTAATTTCAGTCTTCAGTTTTCTATATAAGGAGATTCAATCGTTCAATATCTTAGTATTAGTAGTGAGTTCAGGTGCTAGTAAAGCAGTATCTGAGTTTCAGTATTTTGAGTTGTGATGTCTTCAGTTATGGGTTGTACATTCATGCATCTGTCCTCATTCAGTATTCTCATGATTTTGTAGTAAAGTAATTGTTCATGCATATGCCCTTGCATTTAGCCTTACATCATTTTCATACTCAGTATATTCCCATACTGATGCATTTGCACTATGGTGTTTTATTTGACACTATGGTTCAGAGGCACGAGATCCAGAGTATCCCTAACATCTCATTCGTAGTCAGCAGTAGTAGATGTAGCAGTGAGTCCACTTTATTTGAGGATGATACTTATTTTATCATCATACCAAATTTATTTTATTTTTAGGAGATAGAGTTAGATGGAGACATGTCCCATCAACTCCATAATTCAGACAATTTAGAGGCTTTCTGGACATATATATCAGTGTTCAATTTTTAGTTTTGAGTATTCTAGATGTTTTGAACCTTATTTCAAGTTTTTGCTAGTTTTTTTGCATTTATTACAGATATTATGCAGTGCTCAGGTATAGATATCAGTAGAGAGTTAGATTGTGGTCCTTCGGGAACATGAACATCGTGTGACATTCTAGTTCCAGAAAAATTGGGTCATTACAAACTTGGTATTGGAGACTAAGGTTCAATAGTGTCCTAGGGAGTTTGAAAAGCCACATCTAGTAGAGTCTTGTTCATGGGTGTGTTGCGCGCCACACTTATGTTCAAGTGGCTGTAAGATGTTTTTAGGAGCAGTTTCCCTTCTTTTAGTATTCATGTCGTGTGAGTGAACATGAGCTCAAGATGAGCATCAGTCTAATCCACATCTTTTTTCTATTTATACAGTATGCCCCCTCGCAGAGATAGTGCCCATAGGGTTGATGACCAACCACATCAGCCAGTAGATTCTTAGAATGAGAGTGTATCACACACCTAGTTTTGGGCAGCTTTTTATGTGCTAGCCCAAGCAGTGACGACTAATGTTCAGGGGAACCTTCAAGCTGTAGCCCTACCTCAGCAAAATGGGGGTTTAGCCATAGCCAGAATTAGAGATTTCATGAGGATAAGCATGCTAGAATTCTTTGGGTCAGTAGTAGGTGAGGACCTACAGCTTTATCTAGAAGAGGTAAGGAAGATCACCTAGATTATGCATGTTTCTGACAAGAAGAGTGTATAGTTAGCATCTTATAGGCTGAATGATATTGCTCATTATTGGGTAGTGTTGTGGAAGAAGGATAGAGGGAAGGATTCCACTCCCGTGAAATGGCAAGAGTTTTAGGATGCCTTTCTAGATAAGTTTTTCCTGCTAGAGATGAGAGAGTCTAAGGTAGAAGAGTTCATGACCCTAAGGCAAGGCTTTATGACAGTGAAAGAGTATTGTCTTAAGTTTAACCAGTTAGCTAAGTATGCTCCTGACTTGATAGCTGACCCTAGAGCAAGTATAAGTAAGTTTGTGACTGGTGTATCTGGGTTAGTATTGAAAGAGTGTAGGGCTGCTATGCTCAATAGAGATACGGACCTTTCTAGACTGATGATGGATGCACAATAGATTGAGGTAGATAAAATGAAGAAAGAGAGAGAGTGAGTAAGAAAGCAAGAATAGGTAGTGATGGTTTCTCTCTGGCAGGGTCCCAGGATGGTAGCCGTTCTCAGCATAGCCAAATATTTTTAGTCCCTGCTCCATCTTCAGCTAGTGTACCCACACCAAAGTTTGGGGATGTTAGTCATGATGGAGCACTAGGCTCCAAATTCTAGAGTAGTGCTAGTGTTGTTCTTACCTATCCGCTTTGTGGAGAGTGTGGCAAGAGTCACCTAGGTGTGTGTAGAGCTGGTAGTGATATGTGCTTTGGGTATGGTGAGCCAGGCCATAGAATGTGAGAGTGTAGATTTATAGCTTAGAGGGGTAGAGAGTTTCGTCATCAGGGTGCACCTTCAAGTACCAATAGTGGTCAATATCAGAACAGACTCCATGTGATTTAGACGCACCATGATCAGGAAAGGTTCCCTGATATAGATTTAGGTATGTTATGAGTCCTTTATCTTTATGATATGCATTGTTAGATCCTTTGCTCTTATTTTGAGCTTATATGTCAGTCTGAGTCAGGCATTAGTTTCAGATCTCAGTTGGTCAGTCATGACCTAGTTCGTAGATGTCCCGTGCACCATCCTAGTATTTCAGCAAAGCGTGTTTAGAGGGACATAGAGTACCAAGGGGGAGATAGCCCATGATATTGAAATGCTTTTATGTCCTTATACTTATTTAGTTGCATCTTCAGACTGTCCTTATGAAGTTAGCATCAATTGTCATTGCAGTTCTAGTCATTCTTTCAAGAGTTAGTTCAGTCAGACATTCATGCATTAGATATGCATATTCAGTAGAAAGAGTTCAGTTTTTTAGTGTATTCAGTTATGCATTCATGAGAACAACTCAGTTTTCATCCATGCATTAGATATGCATGTCTATTATGAGAATTCATCTTATGATTAGCTTCAGTCGAGTATTCCATACATCAGATATGCATGTCCAGTATGAGGGCCTAGTATATTAGTAGTTCCAGTTGCATGGTCATGTTTTAGATGGTCCCGTTACTTGAGTAAGTTTAGTCGATCAGTATTCTTATCCTATCAAGCAACATTCGAGGATGAATGTTTCTAAGGGGGAAATATTGTAAGACCTCGCAAAATTCCCTCCTAGTCTGAGCCTTAGAGCGTGTTAAATAAAGTGTTCATCTGGCCCTAAAATGTTGAGAAATGTCTTCCCAAGTGAGAAGTATTTTGAACTGTGTAGAAGTATTTTGTCATGTAGAGTATTGAATAAGCTTTCCGTCGATACCAAATTCGCCCAATTCCGATACTCGGTCAAAGAGTTAGAGACATTTTAGTAAGACAGTGTACCACCTGAAACTTTAGCGCGTCGCAGAGCCAGCTAAAATGGAAATCTTCAAAATCCAGTGAGCCTCCGAGATTATGGCATGTCGTGCTAAGGCTTAATTTCAGAGTTGTCAATTTCTAGTGCACCAATGCGATTCCACCATGTTGCAGTGCCTTTCCAGTTTGCAACCAAGGTGGCAACACAATTTCCACCGCGTCGCGCTATCAAGTAATTGTCCAATTTCTAGTAAGCTGGCATGATTATGGCGCATCGCGCCAGCATGTAAAATTGGGATTATTAGTTTAATTCCAAAGACAAAAACGGTCATTTTTCTACCACTATATATGCTCCTTAACATAGGATTTGGCCTTATTTAACCCCAAAATACTAGTTTTCTCTCAAAATTGTTCAAGAATAAGAGCTAGGGTTCCTAAATCAAGACCCCAATCATTAAGATTCCTCCATTAACTTTTGAAGAATCAAGAAACTAAGGTATGTAGATATTGATTCTTGGATCCCTTTTATCCAAGAAGCTTAAGAACCCTTTTCTAAATTTCAAAGATCTTATATTTATGATTTTTCATGATTCATGTGAAATAAAATTAGAGTTCATGCTATTATTGAGTTTTTAATTCATATTTTGTTTATAAGGTTTCAAGCTTTGACCCTAGTATGTGATATTCATGTGATGTTCATCATAAACCCTCTTCAAGTTGCTTGTTAAGTGATGTGTTCATTTCAATTAAGTGTAGAAAGTGTTGAATAAGTAAAGCATGCTCCCCATATATTTGTTAAAATTCTTAGATGAAAGAATTAGAGCCATTATAGTATGTTGACTTGAAATCCCCAATTGTGTGCAAGCCCATGCATACCAAGTGTTTGTTTAAAAGCCTTAGTGAATGAATTGTGACATGATTGCATGAAATTCCCCAATTATGTGCTCTTCAATATATGCTAAGACTTTAATACATACTAAGTGTTTGATGCAAGACATTATTGAATGGAGTATGAGCCAATAACATGTCTCCCTATACTATCACATGTTTATGATTTCTAAATGCTTGAAGAGATGCTTTAGTTTTTGTGGTGGTGAATGAATGTCCATGATCTTGATTATTCAATAATGGCCAGGTTTTACTTTTATGTTATCGAGTCTTGGGGATATTTATACCAGACAAATTAGCTTCAGTCTAGAGCCCTTGTCAGTTTCCTCGATAATCTCTGTTAAGCCACGATTCTCAGAATCGAGTAAGTTATAGAACTCTGTATTCTCAGAAAAATACATAACTTAAGAAATCTCAGAAATCTCAGTAATCTCAGTATCGCTAGTATTCTAGGCTCAGTTTAGTACTCAACTCAAATCTAGTATTATTTAAGTATTCAGTTCAAAACTCAGTACAATACAGTCAGATAACAAGATTCAGTAGTATTCTATCAGATACAGAACCAAGTGAATTCAGCATAACTCAGTCAGGTCATTTGAGAAATATGATTAGTTACAGATTCAACTCAGGTTAAGTTTAGTTAAGAATCATTTTAGAGTCTTTCAGTTGGGAGTAGGAGGTAGCACCGAGCGAGTGTAGGGATGGAGGCTCCCCATTAGAGAGGCAGAGTCATTAGGAGCAATCCCTGAACTCCAGAACTGCATAGCCAGCGTAGGAGTTGGAGTCACCCGTTAGAATAAGGCTTGACTATTATACTTCCTTAGGCTTGACTTCTTGTGAGGATCACCCGTTAGAGAGGCTTGACCAAAGTTGAGGTTTTTACCCGTGGAACGGTATAGACACCCTTTCAGTTGGGATTATAGGTTGGACCCCACTAGTTTAAATTCAGGGAAAGTCGGTTAAGTGAGCTCTCCCATAGTTACAGTTTCATTATCAGTCTTCAGAGTAGAACTCAGAAATCAGGACTGTCCAATACAGTTACCTATATCTATAAGGAAACTAGATAGTTCCATTGATTTATGGACTACCCGCGAGATAGGCATGGTCTCGTATAATGTTATTTAGTTGAGTAATCTCATTATTTGATCCAGAGATCACCCGCTAGTTAGGCTTGATCTCAGTCTCATATTTAGTTGAGTATTCTCATTATCAGATTTAGAGATCTTCCACTAGATAGGTTTATCTCAGGCATAATCTTTTCTTATCATTGAAAGTAGATTCAGGATCATCCGTTAGAGAGGTTTGCTCTTAGATTCGATCTGTCGAGAGTAGTAAGCTCAACTTTCAATCATTGATATAAGTAGATTCAGTTAGTTTGCTTCAGTATCATTAGTTTCTAAGATCACTCACTAGATGGGACTGATCTCAATTTCAGTATTTAGTTTTCTATTTCAGGAGATTCATTTATTCAGTATCTCAGTATTAGTAGTGAGTTTAGGTGTTAGTAAAGCAGTATCTGAGTTTTAGTATTTTGAGTTGTGATATTTTTAGTTATAGGTTGTGCAGTCATGCATATGTCCTCATTCAGTATTCTCATAATTATTCAGTTAAGTAATTGTTCATGCATAAGCCCTTGCATTTAGCCTTACCTGATCTTCATACTCCGTACATTCCTGTACTGTGGCATTTTCACTATGGTGATTTATTTGACACTATAGGTTCGGAGGTACGAGATCCAGAGTACCCCTAGCAGCTCAGTTCCAGTGAGTAACAGTAGATGTAGCAGTGAGGCCTCTTTATTCGAGGATGATCCTTATTTTATTATCATATCATATTTAGTTTATTTTTCAGTAGACGGAGTTAGTTGGAGACATGTATCATCAAATCCACAGTTCAGATAGTTTAGATGCTTTTTGAATAGATGTATTAGTATTCAGTTTTTAGTTTTGTGTATCCTAGACATTTTGAACCTTATGGCCAGTTTTTGCCACTTTTTTGCATTTATTATAGATATTATGTAGTGCTCAGGTATAGATATAAGTACAAGGTTCGCTTGTGGTCCTTCAGGATTATGAGTACCATGTGTCATTTTGGTTCCAGAAAAATTAGGTCATTACAATAAAAAGGTCAAATATTATTTGAAAGAAACCCACAAAGTGAGGGAACCAAAAGCAAAATAATGGAGTTTAAGATGGGAAAATCTAGAATTTTTTAGTCCATGAGTCTACCATGTCCTTGAGCCTACGAGATAAGGATGTGACACACCCCAATTCACAAAGAAACATTTCAAGAAATAGTAAGCATCCATTTTAATCAAGTGCCATGCCCTAAACTAACCAACACATGAGCGTGACATGCCCAAGGGACAAAATTAGGCAACTTCCTTCCTAGTATAAATAGAACACTGGTCTCTTGTTGTAAACACCATGAATGACTTATGAGGATTGAAATACACTTGAATAGTCTGTAAATAGGGTTCTCAATATTTACTTTAGTTTACTTTTGGTTTTTATATGTGAATTTCATACTTGTGATTCGTTGTAACACCATGAGTCGTTAAACACCCTCGTCTATGGTTGAGGCCAAGAACATGATTACTTATGCATGAAATTGAGTTTATTTAAGTTCATCATCATTGTTGGTTGTTCATATATCCCTATTATTCCTATTTTACAGATTGTCAACCCTTAGGATAAACCTATATTCTTATTCTAAGCCTGAAAATAGGAACAATAGATTAGATTATGGGATATATGGAGAGAGATCCTATATGTTCAAGGGATTAAAGTTAGGATTTGAATTTAGGATAGGAATATACCTAATTCCACCCATTTGATTCATAAACGGGATGTAATATAAATGTATGTAACTTAGTTCTCATATTCCCACTCAACAATGTAGTTGTGGGGATAAGTTAGATAGATGATTAGAGGATGACCTTTCCCTAATTATGTTATCAACATTGTGAATAAAGAACAAAGACAATTAACTAAATAAATGATATTGGATAGATTAGTATAATTGTTCATAGTACCTTACCCTAGGTTTCTCCCTATTATTATCTCCAACACTTTATATTTTTCAATTCTTTATGATTACTTTTGAATTCTCAAATCTCAAACATTATTTGTTACATTTTCTCTTGTTTAATCACAGTAGTAAAGCTAGATTTGGAGTTTTGTTAAACCACGTTCCTATGGGTTCGACCTCTAGCTTGGAAGGGCCACTTTACTACTTGGTTAGCCATTTACTCTTGCATGTGTGCTAGACTCTCAATATGTTTTTGATGCCATTGTTGAGGACTTAAAAATTGACAATTGTCTTATTTTTAGTTTTGCTATTTATATTTCATAATTACTAACAACTTGATCTTAGATTCTGAATTTGCAGGTACAGGTCTGAAATATAAGTAAGCTAGTATAGGAAAGGGAATTGGTTGACCAATATCCTAAACCTGAGTGATGCTTACTTCATTTAAAAAGACAAACAATACTTCTTTATCGCACACTGAAAGTTCCATAGAAAGAAGCTAATACTATTTGCATAGGTGATGAACAACTCACTCACAGGATAGTATGTGAAGTGGCCAGCCCTCTCACAACTAATGTTACCTACACCATCCATAGACTGTAACCTAGAAGTAGATTCAAGATCAAATAGAATATCGTACAGTTACTGCATAACAATGGGAAATTCACAAGCCTATCACATGAAAATCCTCAAGTTCATCTGCAGAAATTATTGGAAATTAGTGATAGCTACATCCTCAATGGAGTTTCCACTGACTAGGTGTATCTCACTATGTTCCACTTCTATTATTGGAGAAACCTAAGAAATAGTTTAAGGCAGAGATTCAAACTATATCACTACATGGGATGACCTAGAAAAGAAGTTCCTCATCTGATTCTTCCCGTCTAGTAAGACTGCAAGATTATGTAGTGAGATTTTGAGTTTTAAGCATAAGCCTGATCTGGGGTGGATTTATGCACCTCAGTGTTGTTATTCGGACTTATTTAGCGTTGTTTTAAGGACCTCTTACATTCTTAATGAGTGAATAATGATATAATTGAGCATATAAGTGTTTAATTACTTTATTAAAATTTTTATGGCGTTTTCCAAAAACCATTGTAATTAAATTGGTCAATTAGAGTGAAAATGAGAAAACTAGTGTTACTAGCTTGAGCTAGGTGTTTTTTAATTTATCTCGATGAATTATAGTGTTTTTAATAAGTTTATAATGGTTTTATTGTGTAATTATGTGTGGAAATTTTTTTTTATAGTGTTTAAAATGAAATTTAATCAATCCAAGAGTCAAAACTAGTATTCCTAGCTTAAGTTTCTAGTTCGTCATCTTGGATGATTTTATTGTTTGGAGCTCTAATTTATGGTGTTTGATGTTATAGGATGATTTTTGAGTTAATTATGATGATATATGGGTTAAAAAAATCAGTAAATCAAGTTTAAACAACACCAAAAGGCTTGCAATGGATGGACAAAAGCATGAGACAAGATTTGACATAAAATGGACCTCTTGGAGTTCACTAGCGCATCAAGGGGCTTAGCCACCCATACGGGGAACAAGCCTCACATAAGTAGCTTAATAAGGGACTAAAAATAGTGTTTCTCTGAGATTAGGGTGTGTCACACACTCTAAATACAACAATAGAGACCACTACGCTTACCCTAGACCAATTTCGACAGTTTTGACCTCCTATAAATAGGACACTTAAACATAATTCTAAACACCTTGGACTACCTTAAAACTTGTAGAGGAGATGGGAAACACTTCAATTAGGGTTTTTATATCTTTAATTTCATTTTTTGTTATAGATTTTATCTTGTATTCATCTATGGTATTACAGTTATGTTCATGAGCGGCTAAAATCCCCCTTTCTCGGGTTAAGGCCAAGAACATGATTACTATTGCTTTGAATTCATTTGTTTTTGTTTTCTGATCATATTTTGTGGTTTATTTATACTTGTTATAACTATTTTAAGGAGTATCTAACCTTATAATACATCTATTGCCGTCTTGTGAGCCTGAGAAGAGGAACAGGAGGATAGAATGCGACGGTAAATAGAATAGGATTATAATCTTCTACAGAATGAAGTTGTAATTTGCATATAGGATAGAGATATACCTACATGACCTATTTGGTTCACTATGGGATGTATATAAATGCCTTTAATTCTCACATCCCTTCTTTAAGATGTAGTTGTGGGCCTAAGTTAGATAGGTGATAGAGGATTGAGAGACCACGATCATAAGATCAACCTCATGAATCAACAACAAAGATAAGTCACCATATTGATTCTCCAAGAAATTTACTTTTATACATTGTCTGCTTTTCTTTTAGTCCACAACTCTAAAACTCTTTCAGTTACTTTTACACCACTTTAATCAAAATATTGAAACTAAAATTAGATAGTTGTTAAAAAATGTTCCTATGGGATCGATACATGTATTATATAGGACCACTTTTCTACTCGATGAGACCACGTACACTTGCGTGTGCGGTTGGGCATAACAAGTTTTTGGCGCTGTTGCTTGGGACTTGAAAATAGGAAACTATCTTATTTTTAGTTTAACTATATTGAGTTGTACATAGTTTAGTATTTATTTTATATTTTTAGTTTCTTTTACTTTTTTACCACACTTCTTGATATGTCAACTTAGGATAGATGGTTTTCGAGTGATCATCCCATCAAGAGGCTTTTTGTCTAGACTTTGATGAAAGTATGTGGATGGGACTTTTATGAGATGAGGTAGATATTATCCTATATGTGTAGCAGACCATAAGTTGGTGTATGGTTTGTGGTAATAGTGGTCATTCTACAGATACGTGTGGTGCACATCCTGAGTCAGTCAATTTTGTGTGAAATGCTCAAAGGCGAAATGATAGTAATACCAACAACCAAAATTGGAAGACCCGAGCACCAAATAATTCGTGGAACAACAACAACCAACAGTAGTTCTAGTAACAACAATAAAACACACAGGCTAGTAACATAGAGGATTGCCGCTTAGTCCAATCCAAGAGCAAACAAGGGACGCCTCATTAAGCAAGAACCCGAGCTAAGAGCGGGGCAGTTCAATTAAGGTATAGAGAAAGCTCCAAGCAGCTACCATTGATCAACCTTACATGTTAAAGAAGATCATGGCCAACCAAGAATAGATGGTTGTTGAACTCAAAAACCAGCAAGTTCTTCAGATAAATTTGAACATCACTTAGGGCAATTGCAGCAAACCCAAAAATACCAGGCCTCAAGGTGATTTGTTAAGTAAACAATGAACCTCCTAAACAAGTAATTGTAATAACTTTAAAGAATGGTAAAATGCTAAATGAAAGGCCTCCAAAGACAACTAAGGAGGTAGATGCAAAGTTGGGTCCCCAACCAGATGTAGACAAAGTTGTTGATAATTAAAGAAAGATAGAATACTCAAAAACTAATGTTGCTTAACAGGTTAAAAAGAGATCGCACCCCACCATCTCCATAGAGGATGAGAAAATCCAAGGAGGATACTGGACAATTTGTGGAGAAAACACAAGAATTTCAGCCATTTGACTATCATCTTTCTTTTTAGACTGCAATTGAGAAGGTAAATAAGAGTGAGTGTGTTATAGATGGTGGGAATTTTGAAGTAGGATTAGTTGGTACTTATTCAAAGAAATTTACTACATTATGTTTAGATTATGACATATACTTGGAGTCATTTGAAATAGTAGAAGAGTGTGAAGATGAGGAACAAAAATCCTATATTCTTAGTTTTGCACCAAAAAAGCAACACAATAATATACCTTACTTCAAGGCTGAGTGGTTTACCATGTACCATACATTACTCAGTTCTTTCATCTTCATACAACCACCCTATGAGAGAAATAAAAAGATGGATCTGTGGTTGGGGATGAAATTCATATCCTCAAGTTGGAGAAAAAAATTGATGCGGGTCGTACCGAGATACTAAATCAGGCACTGCTTGGGAGGCAACCTAAGTTAAGGTATGTTTTCATTTGTAGTATTTTATTTTTTACTTCACTATTTTTTATTTAGTTGAGTCATAGGTTGATGGAAGTATGAGTATCGAAAAACCTAAACTGAGGAGCATGGAAGACTGAGTGTGGGGTTCAAACTTTCTTTATGCAAGAAGATGATACTATCTAGGCCTAGAGGCCTCATATAGTATTTCTATCTCTACTTTTAAAGTATACTTTAGGGACAAAATGTATTTTTAAGTACGGGGTGGGGAAAGTCTCATTTTTAGGAGTAATTTTAAAATTTTTGTGTTAGGAATAAGTGGGATATTTTTGTTGGTGCTATGTGTGATTACATGATTCAAGTGTATTTTAAATGTAAAGGGCATGTAGATCGTATGAATTACGACTTTTGAGACTTTTAGGCTCATGATTATGATGTTTGTACTTGTTGGCTTAATGTTGAATTCATGTGATTGTTTGATTAAGAGTCTATTATGATCCTACTTGAGTTGAGCATGTGCCATGTGTGTGTGAGGTATTTGTATATTTCTTGTTGCACTTGATGTCTAGAACTTTCCTGGTGTGTGTGAAAAGCAAAATAAAGAGTTTGGGTTTATGAGATAGTACATGCATTTCCTTGATAGCCACATTTTATACCCTTTTTCAGACCTACCCTTGTGCAGAATCTTTGTTAGCCCCATTGAGCCTTTAACTTATTTTTTTTGGCAGCTTTATATGTCGCATGTATCCCCTTCTTTAATTGACCTTAATTTGATCCAAAGCTCCTAAATGCTTTAGTTAAAATTTAATTGAGTTAAGGAGTTTGAAATTCAAATAGGAAAAAGGTAAAATTAAAGCCCTAAAGTAATAGTTATTGGGGTGAACAAAAATTATGCTAAAAATTGAATTATGAATTAATAGACAATACTACCTCTTATATTATATATTAATGAGCTAAATGAGATAGGAAAAAACAAAAGATAGAGGTAGACAAAAGTGGTGGAAATTGGTTGTTAAAGGTTAATTGACTGAAAAGTGTAATGTATTAAAGCACTTAGGGAAGATAGTCACTATTGTTGATCAAAATAGTTCCTACCCATTCCTTAGCCTGCATTACAACTCTTAAAGACCTACTTGATCCTGAGCTTTAACTTTTTGATATTAGTGGAACACTACACTGAGGGCAAGCCTATGGTTCATGTTGTGTAACTTGTGAATTCTTTAGGAGAGTGAGCATAATTTTATTCTTGTACCCATTCTCTTATAAATTGCATCTATATGAGTGTTTATGGGTAATTCTGTTGTTGTGAGGGCACATATTTGATGAGAGTTGGGTGATTTGTATGATGTATTTGATTGATTAATATGTATGAGTTTTCCAACTAGGTGAGTCAATTCTTAAGGCTAGTAAATTTTGAAGTAGTGTTCGTGAACTTTCAATGGTGTACATAACATGATTAGTGTAAGGACTTACATTTTGTATAGTCATTGTAGCAATAGCTTAAGTGTCTTGCTTGTAGTAAAAGTATGGAGTCTCTTCTGATTATGATGCTTAGAGTAAAGTGTTTTTTGAGGACAAACAAGGTTTTAAGTATAGGTTGATGATCTGTGGTGGATTTATGTACCTCAGTGTTGTTATTTGGGCTTATTTAGCCTTGTTTTGAGGACTTTTTATGTTCTTAAAGAGTGAATAATGATATAATTGATCATATAAGTGTTTAAGTACTTTATTACAATTTAAGGTGTTTTCCAAATAATTTTGTACTTAAATTGGTCACTTAGAGTGAAAATGAGAAAACTGGTGTTACTAGCTTGAGCTAGGTGTTGTTTTAGTTGATCTCGATGAGTTATATTGTGTGTAATGAGTTATTGATGGTTTTATTATGTATTTTTTATGGAAAAAATTGTTTATAGTGTTTAAAGTGCAATTGGATCAATACAAGAGTCAAAACCAAGTTAAAGATCAAAAGAGGCAAAACTAGTATTCTTACCTTAAGTTTCTAGTTCGTCGTCTTGGATGATTGTGATGTTTTGAGCTCTAATTCATGGTGTTTTGTGATATAGTATTATTGGTGAGTTAATGATGAAGATGATATATGGATGATAAAAAAGCTATAAATCATGAGTAAATAAAACCACAAGGCTTGGAATGGATGGACAAAAGCATAGGACAAGATTTGACGTAAAACGAACCTCTTGGAGTTCACTAGCACGTCACAGAGCTTATACAACACTATGGGGTGTGTACCAAACATACGGAGATTCCTAAGAGACCTAAAACAGTGTGTCTACAATATTAGGGAGCGTTGCACATCCTAGATACCGCGATAGAGGCCGATACGCGAACCTAGTCTAATTTTGGCATTTTTGACCTCCTATATATGGGACACTTAAACATAATGATAAACATCTTGGACTACTTTGAAACTTGGAGAGAGGTTGGAAAACACTTTAGTTAGGGTTTTTCTATCTTTACTTTATTTTGTTTTCAGAGTTTTTGTTGAAATCATCTATAGTGATTATAGTTATGTCAATGAGCGGCTAAAAACCCCATTCCAGGATTAAGGCCAAGAACATGATTACTATTGCTTTGAATTGATTTGGTTTTGGCTTCTTATCTTATTTTGTTGTTTATTTATCCATTTTATAACTATTTTTAGGAGTAGCTAACCTTAGAATACATCTATTGTCGTCTTACGAGCTCGAGAGAAGGAACAAGAGGATATAATATACGGTTAATAGAATTGGATTATAATATTTTACAGAACAAAGTTGTAATTTGCATGTAGCATAGAGATATACCTACGTGACCTATTTGGTTCTCTACGAGATAAAATATAAATGCATTTCGCTTAGTTCTCACATCCCTGCTCAATGATGTAGTTTGGGTCTATGTTAGATAGGAGATTAGAGGCTTGAGAGACCATGATCATAATATCAACCTCGGGAATCAAGAACCAATATAATTATCAAAATAATGAAGTTCAATAGCTAGTATGATTGTTCGCAGTCCTTAACCCTCGGTTTCTCCTTATTGATTGTCCAAAAAATTTACTTTTATGCATTGTCCAATTTTCTTTTAGACTACAACTCTAAAAATCTTTCAGTTACTTTTAAACCACTTTAATAAAAATTATGACACTAATATTATATAGTTATTAAAATATGTCCCTATGGGATCGATACATTGCTTCTAAAGGTCCACTTTACTACTTTGTGAGACCATAAATACTTGTATGTGTGCTAGGGCACAAGAAAGCCAGAAGAGAACTAATATCATGCATGGGAGAGATTTATATCTCTTCTTAGTTTCCCATACCACAAACAACCTAATGAGGTATTATCTTACACTTTTATGTAAGATTTGGATCATACCATAAAAATTTTATTACATTCAGTTGTAGGTGGTCAAGTATTATGAAAAACTTATGAGTATATACTTTGCTGAATAAAACTGCACAAGGTAATCCCAACTGGCAGGGTGATATTTCTAAAAGTGTAATGAAGAAGTTGGTTGGGATAATTAAAGTGGATGGTGTCACAGCTTTGGCCACATAATTAGTAGCTCTTCAAAATCAAATAATGAAATAGTTCAACAAGCTGGGTGTAAACCAGCCTCAAGCCTAAGTAAATGTTGTCCAACATACCCTATCTTGTTGCAAAATTATAACAACCTAGATTTTTGACCCTTTGAAAACTTTTTGGATTTCTGGTTTCAGGACAAGATATACCTAAGGGATACCCATTGTATATTAGGGTATGGTTCATATGAGTTGGTCGTATGATGATCAGTATTGGTGGGTGCGTTGGATTGGTTTCTTGAATAGATGCAGCTTGGGTGATACGAGTCATATTGGTGGATACGAGTCATATGGTTTTGGGTTTTTCCTTCACTTAATCTTAGACTCAATAGATTAACTTGGATCTGAGTACGAGTGGCTCACCATGAGCCATAATATAGGGTACAAGTCATACTATGAACTTATATGGTAAATTGTGTTTAATCTTTTTTTATTTTATTCTGCAAGGGGTATAGGTCATAGGTACGAGTCATATGCTTTGTGTATGACTTGGTATGTGATGTCATACATGGGATAGTGTTGGGTCTAAGGTATGGCCTAGGGTTTGAGTGGTGGGTACCACTCATATTGAAGGGTACTACTAGTATGGTTAGTCATACACCCTAATGAGAATTCTATGTAGTTTAAGTGAGGTCAATCTAGACACTTACCAACTTAACCAATTAAGGTCCCATCACTTTTAACACACTTAGGAGGTTATTTTCCCTATTCTTTTATTTATTCTCTAAGGTTTTGGGTAAAGAAAGGCTAGGGTTTCACCAAGGTCATAAATTTGGTGCTTATATTGGTGATTTCTCTCCATCATCTACTCAATTAAAGGCATGTACTCCTTTCTTCATTGTTATTTAAAACTAAAGGAATATTTTGTAAATTGTTTCCATGGCATAATTGTTATATGGTTTTGGGTTTTCAAATAGATATTAGGGCTTTTTTATTATAATAGATTGGTATGGTTTTCCCATATTCTAATTATGTATTTACATGTTTTATGGTGGTTTGGATACTTTGTTGCATAGGAATGGTTAATTGATATTTGATTTTTGTTTTGAAAATACTATGCCCTCAATGTGTTTTATAAAATACCTATGAGAATGCTTTAACTATATTGTTGGACTTTTTAATGGAACTATTGCAAGATATGGTTTGGTCATGGAACCCAAAATGGTATAAATGGTTTAAAAGCTTTGGAATGGTTAAATGGAATGGTTTGGTGGTCATGGTTATGGTTAATTGAAATCATTGTGGGGTATAAAGGAATTCCCCAAGTAAACATGTTAATAAACAACCTGTGGGTTACATAGGACTCCCCCGAGCAAACATAATAATGAAACACTTGTGGGGTACATGGGACATCCCCAAGTTAACTTGGTAAATGGGTTCACAGGAATCCCTTAACCTCTTAAGGTTTGGCTAAAGAATATACTTACAACTTATAATCAGTATGGCGATACCACTATTAATAGGCTGGATTAATAAAAAATAGAATAATGGATTGGTTGGTTGAAAATAATTTTAATTGGAAAATAATGGCGGGATATGATAGCTAATCATGAATGAGGATGTTTAATGAACGGACACTAGAAACTCATGTTTGCCAACGTGAAGGATTGGTCATAGCGACCATATATTATACTATGAGGTACATAGGTATCCTCTAAGTACACTATACATATGTATCATGCAGAGCTAAGGGTACTTGGGAATCCCCTACTTTTATCTCCAATTCATAAGGCTAAACGTATTAGGGCCCGTTCAGAGGGTTACACTGGACCCATTTAGCATATGGGTGGTTTTAGGATGGATAAGTTACACATACCTGGTTTAATGGTTTTAAATACATGCTAAACTTGATTGCTTTTCCTGACATGGTTATATATATACGTGTATGGTTTGTATGCATATGGTTGGTTTAGTTTATTTTACTGGATGAAATTATTTTATCCTTATCCTTAGTTCATGCTAGCATTCACCCATTAATTCCTCTTTGGGAGACTGTATCCCTACGTGATGTAGGAATCAGCCGTTCTACTCCTCCTGCATAGTGATTAAATTTTGTGATAAACTTTTAGATTAAAGTGGTGAGCTTTCATTTTTCTGTAAGGCTCTATTTCATGTTCATGGATGTTTTTACACACTTTAGTTTATTTATGTATTTTGGTTTTTGTCATAGTTGGGGGTATGTCTGAACTGGATTTTTGTTTTTTGTTGGTTAGAGGCTTTTGTGGACTACTATGGGTTGGTATGGACGGGATCGGTATCGATGTTAGCCTTAATATTGACATTGGTATTAGGGATGATACTATTTGACCAAATTTCTCACTATTTCACCCTTTTATGATATGTTATGGAACATGGTTTGGTTATTATTTTGGCTTTGGTTTACGGTTTTGGTTGGTTATGGTTGTTGGTTGAATTTAGAATGGTTGGGCTCATTTGGGTCTATCATAATTATCGACTTATCCTGAGTCTGGGTTAGTCCTATTACACATTATCTTGTTATATGTTCAGAATTCATCTGACTCAGGGCATATGCTGGATAATTGGGTTGGGTATCGGGGATGGTCTCTGATCGTGGTTTGACTTAAGATTCCCATTATGACAAGGACCCTGGTCGGGTTGTGTTAAGTTGGTATTAGAGCTTTAGGTAAATTGTCAACTGAGAGTCCACAAAGCCATATTAAGTAGAGTCTCATTTGAGTGTGTGTAGTGCGCCACACTCATAAGGGAGAGACTACAAAGAATTGAGGAATAATTCACTTTCTTGGTATTCTTTTTGCAATCTTGGAGTGTAAGTCCTGGAATCTTCTCTAATCCTAATTTGTTTGCCTTTATGATCATGTCTCGATGATCTGGAACATAAGAAAACTCTTC
The DNA here is from genome assembly GCF_002878395.1 of Capsicum annuum. Taxonomy (NCBI): domain Eukaryota; kingdom Viridiplantae; phylum Streptophyta; class Magnoliopsida; order Solanales; family Solanaceae; genus Capsicum; species Capsicum annuum. The sequence goes on along the minus strand of NC_061114.1, from coordinate 139,819,453 downwards.
TTTCCTATTTGGGGACAACATGGATGGGACACAGGGGATCCATACACAGTCTAGGGGTCTAATCCCTGATATTTTTAAAGTTTCACCGGTTATTACTAGTCTTCTTTAGGGTAAGGAATGAATGCAGAACTCATCAATAGATTTATACTATTGCTCAGTTGGTTGCTACTTAGGCTAAGCGGGATACATTTGATGTTTCATTTGCTGAGGCCATAAGGGTTGGCCAGTTGATGAAGATGAATCCTTCTACTTTTACTAGTGTAAATGTGGAGGAGGATCCATAGGGTTTATTCGATAAAATAGAGAAAATAAAAAGGGTGATAAAGGGTAGGAATATAAAAGTGGTGAATTTTGCAGCTTATTAGCTCAAGGATATTGCATACTAGTGGTTCGAGGAGTGTGATAGGGATAGAGGTAATGTTAAGGAGTTTTCTTTATGGGAGACTTTCTTAAATGCTCTTTTGGACAGCTTCTTTTCTCAGGAGCTAAGAGAAGCAAAGGCGAAGGAATCTGTCAATCTGAGATAAAGGAAATTATCAGTCAAAGAATATGTCTTGAAAATTCATCACATGTAAAAGTATGCTCAAAAAGTGGTGTTCAATTTGAGGGCTAGAATAAAATATTTTGCTTTTGGACTATCTCGGGATTTGATCATTGAAAGATAGACTACGTTGATGATCAAGGATATGAATATCTCTAGGTTGGTGGTACATATGCAACTGGTTGAGAAAGAAAAGATAAAGCAGGATGAATTTAGGGAAAGGTAGAGTAAGAAATTTATGTCTTCTAAATAAGGTGGTGAGCAACATAAAGGTAGTTGGAAGGGCGGTAAGTGGCCAATGAAGAAGTTGAAGAATTTTGGTTCCTTCTTTTTGTGCTAGTGCTACCTACATAAAGTCTTTGGGTGATAGGTGTCAAGGGCAGTGATAATTTTCAGGCATAGGATTCCTATTCGAAGGTGAGCGAAGCATAATCGGCTTCTTTATTCCCTCTTTGTCGGTTCTATGGTCATTTTAGTTAAGCAATTTATGATGAAGAGAGGGATAGGTTTTTTAAATATCATCAGCCAGACCATATGATCAGAAACTATCTAGTTGGTAAGGGCACTTTGGGAGCGATCAAAGCTCCAGTTGCTTCATCTTCTACTCCCGAATCTAGTGGTGTCGCTTCAATGTCTGCTCCCACTTCTGGTGCTGGTGCTGGTCGAAATAGGCTATATGATCTTGCACTCAATAAGAGTTTGAGGCATCACCTGATGCCGTGACTGGTATGATACAACTCTTTTCTTGTGACCTGTATTGCTTGCTTGATTTGGGTTAACTTTCTATTATGTGACCTCATTTGTGTCTGTGTATTTTGGTTTTGATCCTGAGGTTATTTCATATCCTTTATCTATTTCTACCACTATAGGAGACTTTGTGGTTGCTAAGAGAGTCTATAGGGGGTGTGGTATCTCTTGGTAGTAGGTAGACTTTGGTAGATTTATTTGAAAGGGATATAGTGGATTTTAATATTATTTTGGGGATGGATTGGTTATACTTTATTACACATCCATAGATTGTCGGACCCGTAAGCTTCTCTTTAGGTTCCCTGGTGAATCGGTTATTGAGTGGGTGGGTGGTTACCTAGCTCCTACGGGGATGATTATTTACTATCTTAAGGCTTAAAGGTTAATCTCTAAAGGGTGTTTCTATCATTTGGTCTGGGTTAAGGATTCTAACTCGGGGGGTCTTAGTTTGAATTTGGTTTTGGTGGTGAATGAATTCCCTGAGGTCTTTTCGGATGATCTTCCTAGCATTTATCCGAATATGGAGATTGAGTTTGGTATTGATTTGGTTCTGGACACTTGTCCAATATCTATTCTTCCTTATAGAATAACTCTGGCTGAGTTGAGGGAACTCAAGGACAAACTTAAGGATTTTCTGGATAAAGGGTTTATTCATTCTAGTGTATCCCTGTGGGGTGCACCGGTATTATTTATGTGAAAGAAGAATGGTTCCCTTTGGATGTGCATTGACTATCAGCAATTGAATAAGGTAACAGTTAATAAAATGTATCCTCTTCCAAGGAGAGATAACTTATTTGATCAGTTGCATAGTGCTAAGTTCTTTTCTAAGATAAATCTTCGGTCTGGGTATCATCAACTTAAGATTAGGGAGGAAGATATTACTAAGATTGATTTTTATACTCGGGATGGGGACTTTGAGTTTTTGGTTATGTCATTTAGTTTAACTAATACCTCAACGACATTTATAGATCTAATGAACAAGGTTTTCAGGAAGTTTTTGGATCCTTTTGCCATTATGTTCATTGATGACATTATGGTTCATTATAAGAGTGAGGTGGATCATGCTAATTACCTCTGTGTGGTTTTACAGACCTTAAAAGAGTAGCAGTGTATGCCAAGTTCTCAAAGTGTGAGTTTTGGTTGAATGCTATAACTTTCTTAGGCCATATTATTTCTAGTGAGGGGATCATAGTGGATCCACAAATGGTTGCCGTGTTTAAAAGGTGGACTAGACCCATGAGTCCGACCAAAGTTCAGAGCTTTTTGGGTTTAGCTGGGTATTATAGGCAGTTCGTGGAAAGTTTCTCGACGATAGTTGCCTCATTAACTAAGTTGACTTAAAAGAAGGTGAAGGTTTCTTCGTCTGATGCGTGTGAAGGGATTTTTGAGAAGCTTAAGGGTAAGCTAACTTTGGTTCTAGTTTTGAAATTGCCTGAAGGTAATGAGGGGTTTTTGGTTTATTGGGATGCATCCTGGGTAAGACTTGGTTGTGTTTTGATGTAAAATGGGAAGACGATTGCCTACAGTTCAAGGCAGTTGAAGGTACATAAGAGAAATTATCCTACTCATGATGTAAAGCTTTTAATGTTGGTTTTTACTTTGAAAATTAGGTGCTATTATTTGTATGGAATGCACGTGGACATCTTTTCTGATCATAAGAGTCTACAGTATGTGTTCACACAAAAAGAGATATATCTAAGGCAAAGGAGATAGTTGGATCTTCTCAAGGACTATGATATTAGTCTTCACTACCACCAAGGAAAGCTAATATGGTGTTTGATGGTTTTAGCAGGTTGTCAACGAGGAGTTTAGATCTTATAGATTAGGAACAACAAGAATTGGTGAAGGATATTCACTACTTATCTAATCTTAGAGTTCATCTCGTGGATTCCAATGATGGTGGTGTGATGGTATAGGAAATGGTTCAGTTATCTCTTAGTGCAGAGATCAATAAGAATTAAGTGTTGGATCTTGTCGTGATAAAAATAAAGAGTGATGTTGGTGTGCAAAAGGTGATAGTCTTTGATATCAATAGTGATGGTGATTTATAGTACTAAGGGTGGTTGTGTGTTCCTGATCTCGATGGGTTGTGACAGAGGGTTTTGGCTGAAGCACATGAATCGTGCTATGTTGTTCATCCTAGTTCAACAAAAATGTATCATGATCTCAAGGAGATGTATTGGGGGAGTGGTATAAAAAGGGATGTGGCTAATTTTGTAGCCAAATGCTTGGTGTACCAATAAGTCAAAGCTGAGCATATGGGGCCTGGTGGGTTGTATCAAGAAATAGATTTACCTGAATGGAAATTGGAGGTGATCAACATGGATTTTTTTATTGGTTTTCCTTAGTCTCAAATCAATTTGATTCAATTTGGGTCATCGTGGATAGGATGACCACGTTTGCTCATTTCTTACCGGTGTGGACTAAATTTTTTGCCAAGGGCTATGCGAGGTTGTATCTTCATGAGATTGTAAAGATACATGGGGTACCTATTTTGATTATTTTTTATTGGGGTACACAATTTTTATCTCACTTCTAGTAATTTTTTCAAAAGGGTTTAGGAAGTAAGGCGGGTCTGAGTACTGCTTTTCATCTGCGGATGGATGGGCAACTAGAAAGGACTATTCAGACATTAGAGGAGATAATTCGGGTGTACGTGATTGATTATGGTGGCAGTTTGGTTGAGCATATACCTTTGGTAGAGCTTTCTTGCAATAATAGCTATCATTCTAGTATTGGTATGGCCACTTTTAAGGCATTGTATAGTAGGAGGTGTAGATCTGCTATTGGGTGGTTCAAGCTTAGTGAGGAGGATATGTTTGGTTCGAATTTGGTTTATCAGGCTATGGAATAGGCAAAGGTGATTTGGGATAGGCTTAAGGCTACCCAAAGTCTTATGTAGATGTAAGGCGCAGAGACTTGGAGTTTGAAGTTAGGGATAAGGTGTTCCTAAAGGTATCTTCCATGAAGGGAGTAATACGGTTTATTAAGAAGGGGAAGCTCAGTCCCCGGTTTGTTCGTCCTTATGTGATTTTGCGAAGAGTTGGTAATGTAGCTTATGAATTGGAGTTGGCTTCTAGTTTAAGCTCTATTCACCCAGTATTTCACGTCTCTATATTGAGAAAGTCTGTTGGTGATCCTTCTTCGGTTGTTCCTTTGGAGTGATTGGATATCTCGGATTCTCTATCTTATGAAGAGGTACCAATTGAGATGTTGGATAGGTTCATCGGATACGGAACAAGGAGGTGGCCTCAATTAAGGTTATATGGTAGAACCACAAGGTGGAAGAGGCTACATGGGAAGCGGAAGAGGACATGAAGTCCAAGTATCCATATCTATTTTCTGCTCCTAAGATTCATGCAGAAGGTATGTGTTCTTCATCACACTTTATTTTTCAAACTTTGTTAAAAATAAAGATTAATATATTTGCATCTTTATTTTCTAACTTGGTTAAAGGTTGGATTGATATTTAATAATACAAATGAATCGTTCTTGCGTTTACCCTACCTTGTTTGTTATTTAGGGACGAATGTTCCTAGTGCGGAAGATTATAACACCCTAGATTTTTGACCCTTGGAAAATTTCCTAGATTTTTTGTTTCTGGACAAGATACGACTAAGGGATACCAGTCATATGTCGGGGTATAATTTATATGGGTTGGTCGTATACTGACTAGTATTGGTTGGTAGGTTGGATTGGTTTCTAGAAGAGATTGACTTGGTGGATAAAGGTCGTATTGGTCGATACAGGTTGTCAGGTTTGGGGTTTTTCCTTCACTTAATCTTAGACTTGGTAGCTTAACTTGGATCTGAGTACGAATGGCTCATATGAGCCGTAAGCTAGTGTACAAGTTGTACCATGGACTAGTATGGTGGACAATGTTCTATCCTCTCTAATTTTATTCTGCTAGGGGTACGGTTTATAGGTACGGGTCATATACTTTGGGTACGACTTGGTTTGGATAAGTCGTACCTTGGACAGTGTTGGGTCTAAGGGGGAGGCCTAGGGTACGAGCAGTGGGTATAGCTTGTATTGGAGGGCATGACTGGTATGGTTAGACGTACCCCATGTTGGGAATTTTTTGTAGTTTAAGTGAGGGAAATTTGGACATTTCCTCACTTCGCCTATTAAGTCCCCATGACTTTTAACAAACTTAGGAGTTATTTGCCCTAGTATTCTAGTAATTAAGACTTAGAAAACTCTCTCTAATCCTTTCTAAGGCTTTTAGGTAAAGCAAGGCAAGGGTTTTACTAAGGTCATAAATTTCGGGCTTCTATTGGTGATTTCTCTCCATCATCTACTCAATTTAAGGCATTAACTTCTTCCCACATTGTTAGTTCCAACTAAAGGCACTATTTGTAAATTGTTTCCAAGGCATAATTGTTATATGGTTTTGGGTCTTCAAATATATATTGTGGTTTTGGTTATAATGGATTGTTATGGTTTTCCTATGTTTTAATTATGTATTTACATATTTTAATGGTGTTTTAGATACTTGGTTGAATGAGAATGGTTAATTAGTATTTGATTTTGGTTTTGGAAACACTATGCTCCTAATATGTTTGATAAAATGCCTATAGAAATGCTTTTACTATAATGTTGGACTTTTTAATGAAACTATTGCATGACTTGGTTTAGTAATGGAACCCTAAGTTGTATAACTGGTTTAAAAGGTTTGGAATGGTTAAATGAAATGGTTTGGTGGTCATGGTTATGGTTAATTGAACTCCCTGTGGGATACAATGGAATCCCCCAAGTCAACATGTTAATGAACAACTTGTGGGGTACATGGGACTCCTCCAAGCAAGCATAATAATAAAAAACTTGTGGGGTACATGGAACTCCCCCAAGCTAACTTGGTAAATGGGTACACGGGAAGCCCTTCACCTCTTAAGATTGGCTAAGAAATATAATTGCAAGTTATAGTTGGTATGACGATACCACTATTAATAGCCTTGGTTATTAATTAATTAAATTTTGGATTGGTTGGTTGGAAATGGTTTTAAATGGGCAATAATGGAGTAGTGTGATAACTAACCGTAAAGGTGAGATTTCAATGAACGAACACTGGAAACTCATGTTTGCCAACAAGAGGGGTTGGTCATGGAGACCATACATGATATTATGAGGTACATAAGAATCATCTAGGTACAGTGTACATATGTATCATAGAGAGAGAAGGTACTTGGGAATCTCCTACACTTATGGTATCTCCGGTTTGTACGACTACACACATCGAGGCCCATTCAGGGGGTTACACTGGACCCATATAGCTCGTGGGTGGTTTAAGGATGGTTAAGTTACATATAACCAGGTTGATGGTTTTAAATGCATGCTAAACTAGACTCCCTTCCCGACATGGTTATATATGTATATATGAATGATTTGTATGCATATAGTCGGTTTACTTGGTTTTACTGGATGGCATTATTTCATCCTTATCCTGAGATCATGCTAGCGTTTACCCGCTAACCCGTCTTCAGGTAACTATATCCCTATGCGATGCAGGAATCATCCTTTCTACTCATCCTGCATACTAATCGAATTTTTGGATCAACTTTTGGATTGAAGTGGTAAGCTTCCATCTTTATGGAAGGATCCATCTCATATTCATGGATGTTTTTACACACTTTGGTTTATTTGTGGATATTGGCTATGGCTATAGTTGAGGGCATGTCCTAATCAAATAATAGTTTTCTTTCTGGCTAGAGGTTTTTGTGGAACTACTATAGTCATTGGTATTAGAGATAATACCGTTCCATCATTTTATATTATGTTATCGAACTTGGTTTTGGTTTTTTTTTGGCTTTGGCTTACGATTTTTGTTGGTTATGGTTGTTGCTTGTATTTGGGACGGTTGCGCTCATTTGGGTTGATCTCAGTTATAGACCTATCCCATAGTCTAGATTACTGCTATTACATGCTATCTTATTTTATGTTAGAAAGTCATTTGACTCAGGGAATATGCTGGATGGTTGGGTTGGGCATCAGGGTTGGTCTCTGGTCCTGGTTAAACTTAAGATGCCTATTACAACAAGGCCCCTGGTCGGGTCATGTAAAAAATTGATGGTATTAGTGGTCAATCTACAAACTCATATTGAGAAAATATTGAGTTGGTTAAATTTTTGGGAAATACACAAAAAGGTAATTAAAATTATGGCAATGGCTACAACTATAATTGGCAGAGTCAGCCTAACCACAATTGATGAAATAATTAGGCTCAGACTTAATAATTTCAGTAGCAGTAGAACATGCAGACTGTAATATTAAAGGAACCTTAATGAAGAACCTGACAAATCAAGAATTGATGGATGTAGAGATAAAAAATCAGCAACTTGGTCAAAAGAATCTAGAGACACAATTGGGGCAATTAGCTCAGGCCCAAAATATAAGACCTCAAAGCTTTTTGCCAAGTGGTATAGAGAATTCAAAGCAGGTGATGTAAATTTCCTTGAGGAGTGGTAGAGACTTGATTGATATTCCTTCCAATAAAAAGCAAGAGGTACAGGTAGAGTTAAGCCCACAACAAGATGAAGAGAAGCCAGTAAAACCTAAAGAAGCTGAAAATTCAAAGAGTTTGAGTATCCAAAAATAAAGGCTGCTAAGCATGTACAAGAGAAACCACAACCATTCCCTCAAAGTTTCAAAAAGTCTAAAGAGGATGCATGTTTAAGAATTTCAAGGTATCCCCAAGTATGACAAGTACTTGGAGGATGTGGTAACAAATAAAACCAAACTGAGTGACATTGAGACTATGGCACTTACTGAAGAGTGTAGTTCAATTATAATGAGAAAGATTCCAAAGAAGCTTTAGGACCCAGGAAGTTTCACCCTCCCCATACAATTTGTTAAAGGTTATCTACTCTATGTTTTGAGTGACTTATAGGCAAGCATAAATTTGATGCCCCTATAAATTTTCAATACTCTTAGATCTAAAAAGCCAAGACCACGCTCTGTTATGCTTCAAATAGCAGATAGAATAAGAGTGCAAACTGATGGAATCATCGAGGACATCCTTGTTAAGATTGGTAAGTTCATTATTCGTGATGACTTTATTATTCTTGATTATGATGCAGATGACCAGGTACCGATCAGACTTGGATGTCCATTCTTGGTGGCAGGAAGAGCAGTTATTGACGTGAGAGAGGGCACTGAGACAATGAGACTGAATGATGAAGATGTGGTCTTCAAGGTATACAAAAAACTTAATTTGTAATGACCCTTAATGTCATTTTCCTTATTTCAACTTATTTTTTCCATTAGAGTTTTTCCATAGTTGTCCTAAGTCATTTGTGACTTACTGGACAAACAGTTCGGTCACTGAGCAGTTCATTTTAGAGCCAATTCCATATTTTAAAATCTTTGCTAGTTCCAAATGGTCAGTTGGAGAAGACTTCAACAAAATGATCTCGTATGCCAATTTTGACTATTCTAACAACAACAAATGTCTATTTTAGGCTAGGAAGACTCTTGGTTTCATTCTTGAGCCACCTGGGCTCATTTTAACCTATTGGTAGGAAAGCTAAGAAAATAGAATATGGGTGTAGGACCTACTTTTCAATGAAACAACCTTGTATTGAAATTTTGAATGCACTATTGAGTTTGAAATATCAAATTTAGTATGATAGGATAGTCTGTTTGAAAAAATAAGATTCCAGATAAATCTCGAGGCTATGCTAGTCCACTCGCTAATAGCGAGCCAGGGGTTGTAATATCAAAATGCTAGATATGGTACTAGGTTCCACGGTGTGGTGAGACATATCACAATAGTGACTCACTTGACAACCTCCAAATACCATAAAAGTGAGATTCAGGTCGTGATAGTCACTCCAGAGCACCTGGGAAGGGTAATAATATCCCCTTTTTAGCCTATTTTTCCCATTATTCATCCATTTCCAAGAGTATTAAACCCTAAGAACTGAGAGAGCTTAGGATTAGAGCTTGTGGGTAATTTGGGGAGCTTGTATATCTATATTTTATAATTTTCCCTCAAATTTGAGGTAAGATTCCTTTTCATTTATGGTGGATTTTCTCATTTCTTGTTCAAAATCTCAAAAACTTGGTTATTTGATTTTAGCACCAATGTATCTTGAATTTCACTCATTTTCACAGAAAAGTACTATTTGAGAATAGGGAAATGTTGGATTGGCCTTGGAAATGCAATTTTCATAGACGAGACCCACATGGGATTTTTTAGTAACACCCGAAGAACAATAGTGCAATATGAGTATCATTATTCTCATTTTGATGAGTATATTGTGATTTTGATAGCGTGACATATTATAGAAGTTTCTCAAAAGGGAAAGTCAGTAATTTAGAGGATTCTTCAAGATTTTTATGGCGTCCAGGTAGGCCATGTTTTCCCTACTTATAGATTGAGCTAATTCATAATATGTTTATGATATTGTGATAGATTTGGAATGGGTTTTAGGTATTGGTGTTGTGATTTGAAATGCTTGGGTTAGTTTGACTTTTAGGTTAATCGAAAATCTTAACATAAACGTATTTGGTTTAGTTGCTTAATTCCTTTGTAGAACTTCTATATTAGGGATTATTAAGGCTTGCTTAACATCTAGGGATTTAGATAAGGTAGAATTTTCCTTAAACTGTATTTTAGGGATTTAGAAGTGGGCTCTTCGACCCTCTTAGACAAAGAATTGTATTACTCCTTTGAACCTTTTATATTCTTATTATGTATTTAGAAAATGCTTACTAAGGTAATGTTGATAAGTTTTTGCACTTGATGGTTGTGATGGGTTGACATTGAGAGTTGATGGTTATTAGTTATACCATTGACAATATTCTTAATTATGGCATAGAGAGGGATTGATGATGATATAGATGATGTTATTGATGACCTATATACCAAGTTTGAATCTAGAAGATGAATATGATATTGGTTATATATATACCAGTTCGAGTTTTGATAATGATTATGATATTGATGATATATATACCGATTAAAATTTGGATAATGATTATGACATAAATGTTACATATATCGGTTTGAGTCTAGCTATTACGTATGATGTTGATATATGATACTATTTCAAGTTTGGTAAGAGAGTATGATATATGGATTGTATAAATATTAGTTCAAGTTTAGAAATGGGAAATTATTATAGTATGGCATGACATAGATAAATTCTAGTTGTATTATAAGAAATTGGGTAAATGATGGTGGTTCGATTATGCTTTACTTGGTTGTATCCTCCGGTATTATGGGGTCCTACATTGGGTTATTTATTTTTCCACACTTATTGTCTTATGAGGGATAATATTGTAGCAATAATCTCTTGAGTGTGATTCTTTATGTTATGTTATTATTCTGGTTATTTACTTATTCATGTACAGTTATGTAGGAGTTGATTCAGGTCTGCCTCTACCTTGATTTAGTTATGTTATCTTGCATTTTATAATATTTGTAATATGATTTAGCTCAGTTGGACAATAAGGCCTATACAATACTTATGGTTTTGATACTCATACTACACTTTTGTACCTTTTTGGTGTAGATTTGAGTACTAGTTATTGTCGTTGATTCATCGATCGTGCTGTGTTGGATTCCAATTATAGGGTGAGCTCTTGGAGTCGAGTTTCCCATTTTCTTCTATCATATTTATGTTTAGTTTTTTAGTTTGGGACAGATTGTATTGACTATTTTTGAACTTGAGTTGTATTTATAGTAGCTATTGGACTGGTTTTCTATGTTATGGTTACCTTTTTAGATTGTCTCTGTTGCCTTTCTTATTTTTCAACTGTATTGTGTATTTTTACCCATTTTTAGGCATTTTTCACTAAGTTAACCCATTGCACTTAGCTCCGGGTTATGGTTTGTCTTACATACTTCTGGGATAAGGTAGGTTCCATCATGGATCTTAAATGAGTTGTGAAAAATTGGTATCAGAGCCTAGGTTTCATCGGTATTATTGGTACAAGAGCAAGTTTCTAGTAGAGTCTCATGGATTAGAACAATGAAGTCTATTTCCTATCTTTGTGAGGCTATAGGAAATTCTTAGGAGTTCCTCACCTCTTTCACTAATTTTATGCTAAGTGTATGAGTTGGTTTTAAAGAATCCCTTTAGTTTCACTCTTTCACAAATGACTAGGACACATTATACTACTACACGAGATTAGGGTCCCAAGACCAAGCCTAGAGATCTTATCACTATTTATGGGTGACCTAGAGGTAGTGGACAACCTTGAGATGTGTCCCCAACTAGGGACCAGGATAAGGGGCCTTCACTAGACCCTATTACCGCTCCTGAGCTAAAGGTTCATCCACTCAAACAATGGTGGGCGAGGGATCAACCCAGGCTCCACCGAGATTTATTTATTTATTATTTATTGCTCAGGGATGATTTGGATCAACTTTTGGGGTTGGTTGGTGGTTCACCGTCTGATAGTGCACATCTACACATCAGAGTGGTACTGAGGCGGGGGCATAGCCTATAGCTACGAATCTACGAGTTGAGGTCTCTCCCATATTAGCAGTTGCTCAATCGGTAGTTACTTAGCTAGTAGTTAACCAACATGCTATGTCTGTGAAGAAGCAGAAAATACTGGGCAAATTCTTGAGATTGGCTCCGCCTAGTTTTTCTTGTGCACCAAACGAGAATGCATATGAGTTTCTGACTACTTCTGAGGATAGATTCCATAATTTAGGTCTAGTTGAGACTCGTGGTATGGACTACTCTACTTTTTAGTTTGATTTGGCAGCTCGACATAGGTGGATATGTCATCATCATTCTAGGCTAGCTGGATCTTCTTTTTTGAGTTGGACTTACTTTTCTAAGCTTTTCTTAGAATAGTTCTTGAGATTAGAGTAGGGCTCCATGACTATTATGGAGTATGAGGATCATTTTCACAAGTTATCGGGATGCTACTTATATTTTGAACACTGAGTATGGGAGGGTTCGTTGCTTTATTTATGGATTGAGATATCCTTTTTTTATGTCTACTCAGAGTTTGGTTTCTGAGGATAGGTCTTTTGCTGAGGATTTTGATCATGCTAAGGTGATGGAGGAGATGCATCCTGAGGCCCAAGAGTTCAGTGATAAGAGGCCTAGGTATCAGGGTAGTTTTAGTGGGAGTCATAGCATCTCCCGATTCAGAGGCAGTGGTTTTTAGGATGGGTACCCTCCTCGTCATTTGTATCAACTTCAAATTCATCCTTGTAGACCCATTCAGGCAGCACTCTAGATTACTAATAGAGCTTAATCTTGTGTTAGTGATCACCCTGGTCAGGGAAGCGGTGGTTCTTTGAGTGGTTTGTCTTTTTGTTATTCTAGTCGTGACGACTATTTTAGGTCAGCCAAATCTTTTGGTTTTAGTTTATCTCATGTGACCTATTATAGTTATAGAGCTTTTGGTCATTATTTACGAAAGTACCCTAGTCGTTGGGCGATTGTTTCTTTAGCCCAAAGTACATCTCCTATTAAAGTAGTTCATCTCTCTGTTAGAGGTAGTTTGCATGGTCGTAGGGGTGGTTCCTAGGGTGCTCGTGGATGTTCTTAGGCAGGTAGGATAGGAGACTGGTCAGTAGCCTAGCCAGGTGATTGGCATGGTTAATTGTATGTGGTACTTGTTAGGATCGAAGCTGAGTGTTCAAATATTGTTGTCATATGTACAATTTTGGTGTGTCTTCATTCGACCCTTGCTTTATTTGATCCAATATCTACTTATTCTTATGTGTCTGGTTACTATGCCTCATGATTAGATTTATCTTGGGATTTATTATTTGTGCCATTACATGTATATACCCTAGTGGGTGATTCTTTAGTAGTGGATCGGATCTTCAGATCATGTGTTGTGACTGTTAGTGATGCTGATCTTATTATTCTAGACATGGTAGACTTTTATATGGTTCTGGGCATGGACTAGTTATCCCACTATTATACGATCATGGATTGTTTTTCCAAGACCATTACCTTAGCCAAGTCCTATATACCCCTAGTTGTGTGATAGAGAGCTGTTACCTGCGAGCCGATGGTTATGTTCATTGTAGGAGGATTAGTCTAAGGGGTTACAAGTATCATCTCGCTTATATTCATGATGCTAGTGTGGGGAGTTCGTCGCTTGACTCTGTCCCTCTAGTCCGTGAGTTTTCTAATATTTCCTTATCGATCTACCTCAAGTATGTGAGTTTATTATTGATCTTGAGACTGGTACTAAACCTATTTCTATGGAACGTTACCATATGACTCCTGTTAAGCTTAAAGAGCTGAATTCCCAGCTTTAGGACCTTCTTGATAAGGGTTTTATTAGACTGAGTGTATCTCCTTGGGGATCTCCTATGTTGTTTGTAAAGCAAAAAGATGGCACCAAACGTATGTATTGATTATATGAAGCTTAATAAGGTGAGGGTGAAGAATCATTCTCCTATGCCTTGCATTGATGACTTGTTTGACCAGCTTTAGAGTGCATCATTGTTTTCTAAGATTGATTTGTGATCGTGTTACCATCAGTTGAGGATTAGAGCTAAGGATATCCCAATGACAGCCTTTAGGACCCGTTATGCTCATTATGAGTTCCTAGTGATGTCCTCTTGGTTGACTAATGCCCCAAATGCGTTCATGGATTTGATGAACTTAGTATTAAGACCTTATTAGGATTCCTTCATGATTTTGTTCATCAATGATATCCTTGTGTATTCGAGGAGTAGCAACGAGCATATGCAACATTTGAGGATTGTGCCCCAGTCTTTGAAAAATCATGCACTTTTTGCCAAGTTCTCTAAGTGTGAGCTTTAGCTTGAGTCGATGATATTCCTTGGGCATGTGGTATCTAAGGATGGGATTATGGTAGACCCGACGAATATTGAGGCTATTTGTGATTAGGCTAGATCTGCATCTCCTATTGAGATTCATAGTTTTAATGACCTTAATGTTGATGAAATATTTGTTTCTATGTGATTTGACTATTTAACCCCTCCTTGTTGTTGTATTTTGTTATTTCAGGGTGTGGGGATGATTGGCTTGGTTTCTGATGTATTGGGGTGTGATTTATGTGATATTGTGATTTTTGGTGACTTCGAGAGTCTTATTGTTGACTTCAATCAAAATCCTTTGATCCATGATGGATGGAAAAACGGACAATGCCAGTAGATCTAGAAAGTCGATTTTAGGGTGGTAGCATGGTTGGTGTGGTTTTATGGCTTTTAAATCTTATTTCGGCCTTCAATTTGGAAAGTTGTGATTTTGAGTTTTAGGGGTTAACTTTATGAAAACAATGTCTTTTTCAAAGTTATGATATCGTTATTGAGTCTGGAGCGTCAAATTTGATAGGGTTGTATAGTTTGTTTGCATTCACAGGATTCCAGATGAATCCCAAGGGCCTCATGGAAATTTGGAATGCACCAAGTCCCTAGATGATACACCACTCAGCTGATGCACCCATGATTGCGATGATCCTATCATGATCGTAATTATGGCGTGCAGACATATGTTGTGATCACAACATTTGTCTGCTATCGCGATACCTTTGGGCTAGGTACCGCGATCGTGACACATGCTCCGCGATCGCGACACCTTCTCTGTGATCGCAATGCTCGTGTATAAAATACTTGTTTTTTGCTATTTTACACCATATTTGAGATTTAGAGCTTAGGGTTTTGTGATTTTGAACTATTTCTTCCATTTTAAGCTTGTATAAGCTCTATAACACCCATTTTAATTATTTTCTTCAATCCTTATCATCTAATTCTTGCTTTAAACTTGAATGAAGTATAGAATTTGGTAATTTTGGCCCATAAGACCTAAAAATTGTAATTCTCAAAGTTAAACTCCAATTTCTACTCTTTTTGCTTGGATGAAATCTAACTTCCTAATTATTAGGTTTCCCATAATTTCATCTTCAAAACAACTTCGATTCTTGATTTTAAAAGAGATGTGGGGGATTTTTACATAGTAAATCTTGAAAATACTTTTATTTTCGATTTGAACCCCATTTTGTCTTGGTTTTTAGTCATAAACTCCTAATAATATGAGGAACATATTTTTGAAATAAAGCTATGATTTTGCCCTCCTTTTTTAAAAAATCCATTTCGGGGGTCCATTTTGACCACGCCGTGAAACTAGGAAATATGGGTATCGTTAGTTTTCTTTTAATGCATATATTCAATATTTCATGTTTTAGTTGATTCCAAGTCCGTTCGTAAGGAGTAAGATTGTGGATTTAGTGTTTTGATATAGGTTTTCGGCATTCGAGGCAGGTTATGGCTTATCTTCTTTCAGACTATGCTGGGTAGTTAATATTGATACAAAACACGTTAAGGGTTTGGGAACTAACAATAAAAAAGACTATCTGACACGACCCCAACTGGGGCCTTGTTGTAATGGGCGATCTCATATCTAACCAGGACCAAAGACCACCCCCAATACCTAACCTAACCAACCAACCAGTACCTTGAGTCGGATGAACTCTGAACATATTGGTATGTCTACAAACCACAACATTCAATCCTACTTCTTATATACCCGCGGTATGATCTAACCATTAAGGGATCTAGCACCCTCTATAATTTCGATAAGGATTTTCACCACCTATCCTTTCCTAACCATTTCTCATGACAACAACCTTACCTTACCTTCTAAACCTTGACTCTGCTAATCACCCTAGATTCTCCCCCACTTAGGGACTTCTATATTCCCCATTTTACAATATCACCATGCTCTCTATTGCCACTACAATCCTAAAACAAGAAAAATCATTTAAGGAACCAAATTCAAGAATTGCCTATGCCAACTAAGGCAAGAAAAAGACCACCAAAATAAGACACGACTCCATTGGCATGAAGTACCTTATAACAACCACCTAAACCATAATGAATAACCATCCCAACATAAACATACCAAAAAGGAGTCCTTAAGACTGGAAACCAGAAGAAACACAACCATATAAACCACAAGTAACATAAAATAAGGCTAAGACTCATATCAGGGAACAAGGCGAATACCAAAAGTGAACCTTAGGTATAAGTTCTATAAGGATGCATTCAACACTAGTAAAGTACTCTCATTGATCAAGAGATAAGGGTATCACCAAAATATGCAACTCGACCTTTCCTTGATGTCCACCGTTAAAGGAAATTATTTTAACTAACCATCAACCTTCACCAACTACTCCTAAAAGCACAACATTCCACTCTAATGGGTGTCACTGAAGACGTACACTAGGGACACTTAGTTATCCTATACCTAAAACCTTATTCACCCCAAGGCTACCTAGAGCTCAACGCGTACAAGCCAAAAACCATGAGACCAAATCGACTCCAAGGTTTTCAACTAAACTAAAACCATTAAAAATCAAACCATGGCCTTTCCAACATCATTTGAATTCAACCAAAACCAATTTATGTTCCTGTAATCCTTTATGCAATGCAATGATTTAAGAATAGTCAAACCATATGACAATATTATATTCAACAACAATTTCATAAATAGTTTGAGGGTATTTAATTTCCAAGACCAAAACTAAGTAATTGAGGTATCCATAGTACCCCAAAATCTATTTAACATTCCCATGCATCCCACAATGTTCATAAACATAAACAAGGCATGAATAATACATCATGATCCATAGAAAATCAATTAAATGAGTAATCATGTCAAAGCCCAAATTCAAAACCATGAATTTAATAATCAATTTCACGACAACAGTAAAGTGCAAATATAGGGAAAAAGATACGTTCAAGCTTCACGATCTAACCTATCTAATGACTAGATTCCTAATCCCTCCATTCAACCTGAACTTCCATCTTATATATCACAACATTCCCCAAGTTATCAATCTCACCCCCTCCTAAATTCATGGGTTGCCATACCTGAGCTAACATGCTTCCCTTACTAAGATCAAGCATCCATGTTCAAGCCTAGGATCTACCAACCATTATGTACTACTAGCAAAGAACCCATATAGAATATACTTATGAATGGTCTACCCAACAAGGATGAAACTTCAAATTCCTTATTCACCCACCAATAATCTATTCACTTTAAGGGAACCATTCTTTGCATGAAAGCACAAAAGCACCCCACAAAGAGACACTAGAATAGATGGAACCTTTATCTAACAGATCCCTTAATTTCTCCTATAACCCAACCAGAACCATTATATAAAGAAATAATAGAAATTAGACAAATATCCGAAATGAGACCAATCCCAAACCAACCTCCCCATTCGAAGACACCATGAGGGTTGTCAAGAAGATCTCAGAAAATTCATTCACCACTAAAATTGAATTGCAAGGAAAGACCTTCTAAGTTAGAATCTTTAACCTGGACAAAATAATATAGAAACCCCTTTGGAGACTTATCTTCGAGTTCAAAGATATGAAATAACCTTTCCCCTAATAGCTAGAGAATGAAACCATCCTCCTATCCTATAATTGACTCATCATGGAGCATAAAGAAAACTTTTTTATAGATTCGACTACCAAATAATGAATAGCATGAGTGCATCCAATCCATTTTCAAAAGACATCAAAATTCACCTCATCTGAGTCAAACAAATACACCAAGATCCCTTTATTACCAATAGATACCATACACCCCTATAGACTCTTTTGATAGTGGCAGAGTTACCTACCGGGGTAGAAACAAAAGAAGAAAAGAGTCCAAAAGAAACTTAGGACCAAAACCATAATACACAACCATAGATAGGGCCAAAAAAAGAGAGGGGACCCTAACCAAGTAAACCATACACACCAAAAAAAAGGAATTTTCAACATACCTATGTCATCATCAGAAGATGCCTTGGACTCTCAAGGAATAGTAAGAACATTGAGAAAATACCGACGAGTATTGGATCTAGAAGTAGAACCCCTTTAGTGCAAGAGCTAGAGTAGTGGCAATTGATACCCTATTTTCCTAAGCGGCAATCATTATGGGACACTCCTATAGCATATGACCCAACCAACCACAACTAAAACAATAATTCATCTCTTTCTTGAAACAACCACAATGTGATCGACATAGGTAGGATATACAGATTGGACTCCACTTAGGAAAACTAGAAGTTGTGACCCTTGACCAAGTCTATACCCCATTAGTTAGAGTAGATACATCCATGTCATCCTCAAGTGGGACAATTGAGTTTCCACGAGCTTTGGGTTATTGAGAGGAAATAATCCAAAAAGTAAACCAAAGAAGATCCATAGAAAATTTCATGACGTTAGACTCCATAGCCCAAAATTAGAACAACAAGAAAGTGAAACATTTCTAGATACCTCGTAGCCTTCTGATTTTAAGTGTGGTTCAGGACACACCCATAAGCAAGGCTCTATTTAACACGGCTTTGTGGACACCCCATGACACCAAAACCTAGGCTCTGATACCAACTTGACAAAACCCAAATTGGAGCCTTGTCGTATGGGTAATCTCAAGTCTAACTGGGACCAGAGATCACCCCAATACCCAACCCAACCAACCAAATAGTACCTTAAGTTGAATGAACTACAAACATATAAAAAGACAATGTATTAACAATATGGTGACTTTGGTATAAGGCTATAGCCAAGTCCAACCCAACCAAGTCGGTCTATCCAATAACCAAAACCAACCATCCAAACCAACCTATAACAAAAACAAAACTATAAATCAAATCCAAGATAATAACCTAATGTATTTATATATATATATATATATATATAAATCATATCAAATCTTTACCATACCCAAGTCTGCTGGTTTCCATACAAAGCCTCTAAACCAGACCAAAGAGTACCCTGTTGGGACATAGACCCGGCATAGCCATAAAATGAGTCTATGAAAAACAAAAATACATAAAGTAATCCATGACATGAAATAGATGCCTTTCGATGAGGTCATGGGATTCCCATGTACCCATGGATCATATTATCCAATTAACTTGGGGGATTCTCTTGTACCCCATAAGTATAATTAATTTATCAATTACAATTATTCAAGCTAATTTTATTAATGCATTCACTTGGGGGATTCCTACTTACCCCACAAGGTTTTCAAATGGACCAACTATAACCAACAAGACCTCACCAATTGACCATTCCAATCCATTTTAAACCATTCCAGACATTTAAAGTATTTATATAATTCAAACCATTTAAATCATGCAAAACCATCCAAATCCATTTAGGGTTCTATTACCAAACCAAACCATGAAATAGTTCCAATAAAAGTTCAACAATAGATTAAAAACATCTTTTGATAAATTTTATCAAATATGTTGATGGAATATCTTTACCAAGACCAAAAACAAAGCATAAACAATTATTATTAGGGTTACTCATGAACCATTTGTTAAAACATGACCAACAAGGACCCATATGTGAAAACTATTTCCAAATATATGTAAAATCATAGTTTAAGCCAACACCAAATATTATGCATCAAGACTCTGAACAGTATTTCAAAACCACTATTTATTATTCCACAAATCAATGTTTCAAACACATTAAATCATGCCTTAGTTGGAACTCACAATGAGGGAAGGAGTATATTCCTTCTATAAGAAAACTCTGAAGAGAAATATGACTCTTGAGCACTTTTGAACAACAAATGAAGAAACCCTAGCCTCCAATCTTTAAGAGTAAGTTTGAGAGAGCAATGGGAGTGTTTTTATCCTTTAACAAGTGTTATGAAAGGCCGCCAAGGGTTATATAATGTGAGGACATTAGGGTTTTAAAGTAGGAAATGTCTGAACTACCCTTGATGTAAAATTAAAACAAGCCATGACACAGGATACAACTCACTCGAGTAAACTGTACTCTAGGGTACAATTGGTTCCCCAACTCATACCCAAGAACGTAGCAAGACGCTACACACAGGTTCCTATACAAATACACCATCCTAACTCTTACCTTAGCATATAAGTGGTACACCAAACTATACCTACATCTCGTACCTTGGATAGTTTCCACGAGACCACACCACAAGAACTATACAACTTGGAATTGCACCCCTCATATCCAAGCATATAACTCATACCTTGTTGACTTTTATCTAGGATAAAAACCAAGCAAACATACTACCTAGTTTATGAGTAGGCCATGTAGCTATTCCCTAACACATATCCAAGAATGCGATTGGTAACCTTGAGTCGTACCAAGTCTAATGAGTTTAAAACCAATAAAATTTTGAAAGGGTCTAAAGTTTAGGGTGTTTCACTCTATTAATATGTTGTGCCTATGTAGGGCCTATATGTGATGCTATATGATTATTATGTGCAATGTGTGATCGTGTGGGGTCCTATGTGAAATTGATAGCCTTTTATGCATGATGATAATTGTATCTTATTTGATGAAAAAATTTATTATAGTACCAATTGTGTGTTGTGATGTCTTCATACTCTATTGACATATGAATCTTGTTGGATTTTATGGTTGGCTGGAAATAATGTGTCGATATTTCGCTCACGTGATACTACATTGGTTGGTTGTGGAAATACTTATTTTGGTTGGTTGTGGAAATACTCATTATGGTTAGTTGTGAGTATTACATCCTCATACACATTCATGAAATATTGGTACCACTGTGGAAATACTGAGAAACACTTGCAATACTTTTTTTTAGATAAAATATGAGATCTATAGAACCCTACTCGAGGGATGTGCCAGGAATGATATATAGATATATGTGGATTGTATATGAGTTGACAAAAGCCCCATAGATCCTACATCTCATAACTTTAGCTCCATATGTGTATATGGAGACAGTACGATGGTCTTAGAGGTTGTGCGACGGTCTTGGAGGTTGTGTAAAAACCTTATGCATTATATCATTATCATCATCATCATTCTAATTGTATTTACTTTATAATGCTTGTGATGTGACTGCATTTTTTTGGCTTGTTACCTATCATTTGTTCTATCTTCCTTACTTGTACTTGATGTTCTCGTATATGTTGTCTCTTTTCCTTACGTATATATGGTATAAATGTATAGTTGTATTCCTTTCTCGTGTTTTGTTATGTTATATATGGATAATATAGAACTGTTAGTGCAAATGGTATAGGATACCGTTGTGGGACATTTTATGATTGCAGGTAATATTCCTTTAGTGTGTACTTGTATGTTCCATTTTCAACTTTGCTTGGTCGGCCTATGATACCTACTAAGTACAAGTGAACTATATTCACTCCTACTATACCCTTTAAGTGTAGATTTAGGTTTGGATGTGCCTCACGGTGTTTGATTTCAAGCGTCATTTAGAGATTTTTGGTGGTTGATTTCGGGTATCCAATGTCTACTTCTCTCTTTCATTAGTAGACTATGTCTTTATTGTATTTCAGAGACAGAATTATATCCTATTTTAGATGTCTATTGTATTTGACTTTGAGTTGTAATAGTTATGTTCTTACACAGTGACACTAGGGTTTGGGGTTAGGTACTATTGAGTATGTTTCTTTCCAAATTTGTTATAATTGTATGGTTCGACGTTGTTCATGAAGCCTAGCCTTGGTATCATTTTTTGTATTTCCCCTTGTATATAGGTTTGGATGATAGGCTTACTTGTCATGGTTTGCTGCGTAAGTGCCATCATGACTCTTGAATTTTGGTCCATGAAAAATTAGTATCAGAGCTAGGTTCATTGGTCTCAGCAGTGTAAGAATGGGAAGTCTAATAGAGTCTCACAGATTGGTACGTAGATGTTCATTGCTATCTTCGAGAGGCTATAGGATCTCTTTAGGGAATTTCCCTCATTTTGTTCCTTATCATGTGGATTTCCTTCATACCTTGAGTTTTAAGTCATATTTAACTCTTTTTTCTGCAAATTGTCATGACTAGATCTCGTGAGGCTACAGATGTGGAGCCTTTGTCCGGGGAGAGAGCCTAGTCGAGAGGGCGAGTTGCGAACCATGGATGTACACGAGGTATTGGACGGGCACATGGATCTGCCTCTTCTAGTATTAGTGCTAGGAGACTTTCCCCCGAGCCTCGTGTTGAGCATGATGAGGTATAAGCCTACTTCAGTTCCACTGAGTTCTTCTGTTACAACCCAAAAACAAGGTTCTTAATGGAACTTATTGTGGTGAACCTTGACAAATTAGCCTATCACCTGAACTAATACATAAGGGGAAAAAGATAGAAACAAAACTAGGGCAACACTCTTAGGATGAAGCAAAACCATACAAATATAACAACTTCGGAGAAAAATATAGCCAATAACAATCCATAACTCCCAAAACCTCATGTCAACAATGTTAGAACATATCTAGTACAGCTCGAATCCAAATAAATACATTAAATGACCACAATGGATTAACCCTTTCTCTAAAATACAAGTAAGGACATAGTATGATTAAGAAAAGGTAGTAGAAGACATTTGGATGCCGAAAAATCGGCCACTTCCTCGGGAGCTCAAAATATCTCTTAAATTAAGCAACGAGAGGCACACCCAAACCTAATTCAGCACCGAAAAGTTATAGTTGGAGTGAGTATAGTCCACTTGTACTTAGTAGGTATCATGGGTGGATCGAGAAAAGTAGAACATAAAGCATATAAAAATACACTAAGGGCAAGTCACCTACAACCAGAAAATGTCCTACAATGGTAGCCTACACTGTTTACTCTAACAGTTCTAATATATTACATATATTGCAACAACACTAGAAAAGCATCACAAATTTACAATAAATGATAAACAAGTAAAACAAAGAAAGGAAACATATACAAGATTATCAAGTACAAGTAAAGTAAGATAGAACAATTAGGTAAGTTAAAAACTAAGACAAAAATACAATCACATCATAATCATAATGAAGTAAATACAATAAGAATGATGATGATAGTGATGCACTGGGTTGCTGTATAACTTTTGAGACTATCACATAAACTCTGTATACACCTACGAAGATAATGCTTCCTGACATAGGACTGATTAGGGTTCGTCAACCCTTATACAATCCATATATCCATATCTCCTCCCTGACAAATCTCTCAGGGAGGGTATTATAAGATGTCACATTTTCTGTCATAAAAAGGTAGTGCCAATATTTCTAAGTATTTCCACGGTGCTACCATTGTTACATGAATGAGTATGAGGATGCATTTCTCACAACAAACCACAAAAAGTATCTCTAGAACCAACCATAATGAGTATTTCCACAACTAATCAATATGCCCTTATGTGAGCCGAATATCCATTCATTATTTCCAACCATTCATGAAATCCAACATGATTCACTTGCCAATATAGTGTGAATACATCACAACACACATAATTGGCACCACAAAAACTTTTTCCTCAAACAAGGTATAATTTTAATTATGTACACAAGGCTATTAATATCACATTGGACCCCACGCAGTCATACATAGAACATACAGTTCCAAAACCACCAGATAATATCACACAGGACCTCACACGGGCACAATATAGTAAGGTAGACCATTTTCATGATTAGTTCCCACATGCTTAATAAGATTTTGTATACAAATTAACTATCCACCCCGGTTTGAATAAGTAAATCCATAACTGTCATGATCCAAACCATGGCCTAGCTGTGACGAGTATCTCAAATCCGCTGAGGACTAGAGACCAACCCCTTTTACCTAGACAAATAGAACAGAATACAACTAGCAACTGATGAATTCCAAACATATAATAAGATAGGAAACTCAAAAAAAATATATTAGAAATTCAATAACATCCCAATCCAGAATAATCCAAAAAGCCTCTAAGCAGACCAAAACCATTCTCTGTCAGTACATCCCCCCCCTCGATAGCTAAAAGAGTCCAATAGAAGTAGTCTATAATAAAAATGAAACAAGACTTTAAAATGATAGCCCTTACTGAGAATGGAAGCTCACCACTTCTATGTTGACTGCTGACAACACAAAAATTGTATCACTATGTACGAAAAGTTGAAGTGTCGCCGGTTCCTACATTGCATGGGAATATATCGTCCGGAGATGGTTAGTGGGTTGAGCACTAGCATGTAACTCAAGATAAGGGTAAAATAATGCCAATTCAAAATCCATTCCAAACTCAATGGACATGTTCACATACATGCATACATATATATATAAATATATATAAGATGCTAGGATAAGGAACAAGGCTTAGTATGCAAGTAAAACATTAGCCTAGACTATATAGCTTAACCTTCATAATAAGGCACCCAAGGGCTATATGTGAAAGGGCGCTAGTGTGTGTTAGCTTCATAAAACAGAGGAAGTCCAGGGAATCCCCCGACCCCATGTTAATCCAAGATACAAATAAGTATCATTATTGTGAAGCATACACATAGTCATCTAGACTAACCCTCACACCAAAAAATGTGAGATTGTAGTATTTGTCCCATCGGGACCTCCTCCTTCTAAACTTAGCTACATAATTCCCATAAAGCCCAATTAAAACAAGTTTTACATAAATACTATTTAACCAAGGAATTGACCACTAAGGTACGCCATAGGGATCGTCATACCCTTATATTTGCAAGCTTATAATTTGCCATTATAATTCCTTTAAGTTGGGGGAATGACTAGACCCTATTTATTCATTAAATCAAGTGGGGAATGCCTCCACCCCTTTTAGTTATCAAACCAACTTAGGGGAATGCCTTGACCCCCAATTTTCTAATTTAATATCAAAACATGGAAAACAAGGCCTTTAAAACCATTTCTCTTCTGTTTAACCTTTTATGCAGTGTAATAATATAGGTGAATAAATCAAACCATGTGACAAATCATATTCTAAGCCAATTACACAAATAGACTAGGGGAACTCAATTTACAAAACCAAATTCAAAACCAAAATCATCAAATTTAGGGAATGCCAAGACCCACTTTTCAATTTCCATACCCATGCACCTAATTAGTTCAAAAGCCATTGATAAGTCACAAACAATGCATATTAAATAATGGGAATCCTATTCAAGTAACATTTATTCCAAAACCCTCAGCCATATCAAAACTCATTTTCAAAATCACATGAACAGCTAATTAAATACATACTTTAAGTAAAACAAGTTTAAGTGGGAGAGTAACATGCCTGAGATACCAAGAATTATGGAGAGAAATCAACCTTTGTATGCTCTATTTGCCAATTCCTTGGGTAGTGAGTTCAAAAAATTAGGAATTTTCTGAGGCAAAAATCTGGGGTGTGACATCCTCCCTCCTAGGATCATTCATCCTCTAATAATGAGTCAGGGCATCTATTAGCATGATTTAATACAGAAATGCAAGCATAATTACCTTTAACAAAGGCAGTAAACAATGATATTAAAGAATACACAAACCTTAAGCATGATTATCCAAAGTGAGAAACAAGAATGGATATTTGGACTTTATGTCCTCTTTATCTTCCCAACTAGCTTCTTAACCTTCTAATTACTCCATAGAATCATCACAGAAGACATATACTTAGACCATAAATGATGGACTTGCCTATTTAAAATCTCAACCAGGACTTCCTTATAAGACAAAGAATACCCAAAACCAACACTCCCCATGGGATCAACCAAGGAAGGATCACCTATGCACTTCTTCAACATTGAAACATGGAATACCGAATGGATAGAACCCAAATTTTAAGGCAACTCCAATTCATCAACCATATTGCCCACTTTACTTATAATCAAGTATAGTCCAACATATCGGGGACTGAGCTTCCCCTTTTTTTCAAACCTCATTACCCCTTTCACAAGAGACACCTTTAAGAATACCCAATCACCCACATCAAACTCCAATTCCCTATGCCTTATATCTGCATAGGAATTTTGATAACTCTGCATAGGCTTAAGCCTATCTCAAATCACCTTTACCTTTTTCATGGCTTGAGCAACTAAGTTAGGACCAAATAATCTCGTCTCCCCAACTTTGAACCACCCAATAGGATAACAACATATCTTACCATACAAAGCCTCAAACAGAGCCATTTGAATTCTAAAATATTGCTGTTATTATACAAAAACTCTATGGGAGGCAAATAATCAAACCAACCACCGCCAATGTCAATGACACAAGCCCTTATCATATCTTCCAAAGTCAGAATAGTCCTCTCCACTTGTCCATCCGTCTGAGGGTGGAAAGCAGTGTTAAGGTTTACTTTAGTTCCTAAACCCCTCTGAAATAACTTCTAAAATTGCGATGACAACTCCGTGCCTGGATTAGACATAATAGAAATAGGAGCACCATGCAACATGATGATATCTTGAATGAAAATCTTAGTATAATTCTCGGCATAATAATTAGTCCTTATTGGCAAGAAGTGAGTGGACTTAGTCATCCTATCAATGATGACCCTAATCGAATTGAACTAACTTAGAGATAGTGGAGGACCAGTAATAATGTCCATGTTAATTACTCCCCACTCCACATAGGAAACTCAATCTCTTGAGACAAATCACCAGGCCTCAGTTCTTTACCTTCACTTACTGACAAACCATACACTTGACCACATAATTGGCCATATCCTTCTTTATGTTATTCCACCAATTGATATCGTTCAAATCATGGTAGATCTTTATCGAACCAGGATGTATAGTTACCTTGACTTATAAGCCTCAACCAAGATCCTCTCCTATAGCCCAACAACATCAGAAACTCACAATCTACCTTGGTACATCAAGATACCATCTCCACCAATCTAAAAAGCCATGAACTTTTGCTGAACTACATCATCCTTAATCTGCTTCAAGATAGAATCCAAAACTTGCTTCTCCTTTACCTCAGCACTAAGAGATGACTTCACCACTTCCTGCACAATCATACCTCTATCCCTAAAGTCCAAAAGACAAACTCCAAGATGAGATAAGCTCCCTATGGACAACTTTTTAAGAGCATCAACAACCACATTAGCTTTACTTGGGTGATAATGAAGACTCATATCATAACCTTTGGGTACCTTAAGCCATCTTTTTTGCTTGAATTTAGCTCCTTCTGGGTGAACACATATGCAAGCTCTTATGGTCTAAATAGATGTCAGTATGAACTCTATACAAGTAATGGCGTCGAATATTCAAAATAAAAACTACAGCTAGCAACTCTAAATCATGAGTACAATAATTTTTCTTATGCATCTTAAGCTACCTAGATGAATACACTACAATCTTACGACGCTGTATCAACACACAATGAAGTTCCACACAGGATGCATTACAATAAAAAACAAAACCATCGGTACCCTTGGGTAGAGTCAAAACTAGAGTTAAAGTCAACTTATCCTTCAACTTTTCAAAGCTACCATCATAAGTATCGGACCACAGAAACTTTACCTTCTTCTAAGTAAACTTAGTCAATAGAGAAGTGATAGAAGAGAAACTCTTCACAAACCTCCTATAATACCTAGCTAAACCCAAGAAGATTTGAATATTAGGTGGATTCATAGGTATAGGCTAGTTGTTAACCTTCTCGACTCTTTGTGGATCATCAATGATCCCCTCACTAGAAAAAACATTACCCAGAAAAGTAACGACATTCAAGTATAACTCATACTTCAAAAACTTAACATATAACTGTTGATCCTTAAGATTCCGCAACACTATACGAAGGTGATTGGAATGATCCTTATCACTCATAGAATATACTAAGATGTGATCAATAAACACAATAATGACCAACTCCAAACACTATCGAAATACCCAATTCATAAAATCCATGAATGCCACAGGAGCAATAGTCTACCCAAAAGACTCGACTAAGAACTCATAGTGGTCATACCTGTTCAAAAAAAAGTCTTAGGGATATCCACCTCCCTAATCTTCAACTGATGATAACCTACCCAAAGATCAATCTTAGAAAAGTACTTTCCATCCTGAAGATGGTCAAATAGGTCATTAAACCTAGAAAGAGGATTCTTATTCTTCACAGTCACCATATTTAACTGCCGATAGTCTATACACATCCGAAGGGAACCATCTTCTTATGCATGAAAAGAATAGAAACACCCTATTGGGAAACACTAGGGAAAATTAAACCCTTATTAAGAAATCTTTCAATTGCTCCGCACGTTTTTTAAACTCTGATAGAGCTATTATACTAAGAGGGATAGAGATAGGATAGGTATTCAGAAGAAGATTAATCCCAAAGTGTATTTCCTTATCGGTAGAAATACCAGGAAGATCATCGAGATATACCTCAAGGAACTTATTAACAAAAGGCACGGGTTACAAAGAAGGGCCCTTAGAATTAGAATCCCTAACCCAAACTAGATGATACAAATACCCCATGGAAATTAGTTTCTGGTCTCTAAGATAAGAAATAAACCTTCTCGTAGGCACTATGGAACTCCATTCCTTCTCAATCACTTGTTTATTTGGGAATTGAAAACTGATCCTTTGGGTTATACAATTAAGAGATGCATAGTTCTATTAGAGCGAATCCATCCCCAATATAATATCAAAATCCAACATATCCAACTTTATCAAATCTACAAATATCTTCCTACCACAAATAGATACCATACAACCCCTATAGGATTTTCTAACCATAACAGAGTTACCCACCGGGGTAGACACAGAAAAGGGATCAGAAATACATTCGGGACAAAAATCAAAATGAATAACCACATAAGGGGTCAGATAATAAAGAGTAGACCCCAAATCAAGTAAGAAATACATGTCACAAGAGAATAGTTATTAAGTACCAATGACAACATCAGGACACGCATCAGATTCTTGGCGGGAGGTAAGAGCATACAGATAATTCTGACCAGTGCTGATACTAGAAGTAACACCCTTTGGTGATGGAGCTGGATATAACAACTAGAACCCTATATGCTCCAATTGTGACATCGCTTGTAGAATAGTTCCTCTAAATATGGCAAGGTTGGCCACATCAGAAGCATTTATTTCTCCTTGCATCACAAAAACTGTGATGCAACTGTCTACAAATCTATAAGAATGATATAATAGAGCTAACTAGGTCCCACTGGACTGAGATTAGGCACCTTGTTCCTTAAACCTATTATTTCTCTGAAAATGATGACCATTAGATGTCTTATGATATAGGGCACCAGCCGTAGAATAAGAAAAACATTTTTCCTACTACTTCCTAGACCACTGCCTGCCACCTTTACCATTATTCTACTGCCTCTACCTTGCTTAGAATACCTAAATTTCTTACTTTGCCTATTTCCTATATTTTCTTTTTTCTATTTTTCATCCTCAACCTTCTGTATATACTCCATAAGCCTAGGTATATCCATGTTAATTTTTAGTTAGGCGACCTTGCATTTCAAGAACAAGTCCTAAGACAAGCCCGAAGCAAACTTCCCCATCTTAGCCCTTATAGAAGACACTGATTCTGAGGCATAGCTGGAAAACTAATGAAATTTCAAGGCGTACTCATTCATATTCATTATGCCTTACTTCAAACTCATAAAATCCTCATCTTTTATCTTTCTCAAATCTTGACGAAATAAGCGATCAATAAAGCACCAAAGATGTCATCCCATATAGCTAGTTCAATATCATCTCCTCTTAATTGTTACCACTTCTCATATCACTGATCTGCCATATCCTCTAACTAATATGTGGCAAACTACACACCCTCAGAGTCAGAAGCATACATCACAGAAAAAATATTTTCCATCTCATCTATTATCTCTTGGCGATCATCCTCAACCTTGGAACTAGTAAAATTTGGAGAATTCAACCTCATGAACTAACCAACCCTTGTAGTCTTAAAATAAGGAATGACAGAAGCAACACACTCAGGCTGACATGAATAGGAGGACACCAACTAAGTCAGACAATCAATTGAATGGTGAAACTCAACATTAGACACATCACCTTGAGGCATTTGGGCAGGAGTATCATCAGCCTGATGAGCCCAAGGAAGACTAGTAGAGATTTATCGGACTTTATAGGGTCACTCAGAATTGTGTCTATACACTGTAAGTGGGATGAGTTTCATCCATATTGTCCTCAGGTGAGACAGAGGAGTTTCCACAAGCATCAGACCTTCGGGGAGGAGTGATATGAAATAAGAACAAATGAAATTAGAGAAGATTTCAACATTATAGACTCTACAACCCAAATGTAGAACACAAGAAAGCGAAATATTCCTAAATTCCTTTTAACCTCTCATTTATAAGTGTGGTATGCTACACACCCATAAAAGAGACTGTACTTGACATGACTTTGTGGATACCCAATTGAGAATTAACCTAGGGATTTGATACAAAGTTTGTCACAACCCAAACTAGGGCCTAGCCGTGACTGGTATCTCAAGTCCACAGATGACCAAAGTCCACCTCCTTCACCTAGCAAAACAAAACAAAATACAAGTAGTAGTGGATGAATTTTGAACATATACCAAGATAGGCAACTCAGAATTTTCTTTTTCAGAATTTCAATAACACCCCAATCCACAATAATCCACAAAGCCTCTAAACAAACCAAAACCACTCTAAGTTGGGACATTCCCACGATGATAGACAAAAAAGTCCAATAGAAGTAGTCTAAACTAAAAATGAAACAAGACTTCAAAATGATATCCGTTCCAAAGAATGAAAGCTCACTACTTCAAAGCTGACTATTAACAACACATAAATCCTATCACTATGTAAGAAAAGTAGAAGTTTCTTTGGTTCATGCATTGCGTGGGAATACAACATTCGGAGATGGTTACCAGGTTGAGCGCTAGCATGTACCTCAGGATAAGGATAAAATAATGCAAATTAAAAGTGTACTCCAAACTCCATGTACATATACACATACATGCATACACACACATACATATATATAAAATATGCTGGGATAGAGAACAATCCTTAGTATACAAGTAAAAACTTAGCCTAAACTTAATAGCTTAAAGGCGCATACGGGCTATATAGGTTTAACTACTCTTGTTGAAAGGGCCCTAGTATGTGCTATCCATATGAACCAGAGGTATCAAGGAAGAGTAGGGAGTTTCTCGACCCCACATCAATTCTGGATACAAATAAATATCATTAGTGTAAACCATGCATACAGTTGTAAAGACCAACCCTCACGCCGATAAATGTGATTCCCAGTATCAGTCCCCTCGGGACCTCCACCTTTATGGCTTAACTACATAACCCCCATTAAGCCTAATTATATGAAATTCAACACAACCTATCCATTTAACAACGGAATTGACCACTAGGACATACCATATGTATCGTCATAGCATTTTGCTTGCAGGCTTATAATTTGCCATTATAATTCCATTAACTTGGGGGGATGACTCGACCCCCTTTGTTCATTAAATCAAGTTGGGGAATGCCTCCTCTCCTTTTAGTTATCAAATTAACTTGGGGGAATGCCTCGACCCCCGATCTTCCAATTTAATATAAAAATATGGCCAACAAGGCCTTCAATACCATTTACATCTGTTTAACCTATTATGCAAAGCCATAATATCGGTAAGTAAGTCAAAGCATATGAACAATCATATTCAAAGTCAATTAAACAGTTGGGTTGGGGGAACATAATTTATAAAACAAAATTATCAAATTAGGGGATTGCCTTGCCCCCCTTTTTTAATTCCTATTCTCATGCACCCAGTTAGTTTGATAACCATTGATAAAACATAAATAATGCATATTAACTCATGGGAATCCAATTCAAGTAACATTTATTCCAAAATCCTAACCATATCAAAACCCATATTAAAATCCACATTAACAAGCATTTAAATACATGCTTAGTAAAATAAGTTTTAGGGGGAGAGTAACATGCCTAAGATACCAAGTATTTTCAAGAGATATCAACCTTTGGATGCTTTAATTGCCAATTCCTTAGAAAATCCTAGTGTTTTTAACTTATGGATTTGACAGAGAAGAGAGCATATCTTTGATTATTAAAGTAATGTAAAACACTCTTTGGGTGTTTTATTGACATGGGTCCTAATTGGAGAAGGAGGGAAATGACAAAAATGCCCCTACTTAAAGTGGAAAAAACATGGCTCACTTATCAAGGGTTATCTTACAACTCATGACGTCTGGCTACAAGTCATCTCCACTATTTGTAGTTTGAGCAATAGCTCAAAGACCCTATACTGTTTACCCTATGAGTCACATGCTATGACTCATGAGGTGTCACTATGACACATAAGAACATAGTAGTGGTCAAGGGAAAATTATTAGGCTACTTTACTGGTTTGGCTATGAGGAGAACTATGCAACTTATTTATAGTCTAGTCATACTTAGAACATACACTTTAGGAAACCTCATAGGTCACCCTATGATTCGGGTCCTACGACCCGTATGGTGATCTTATGACTCATAAGTTAAGTCGTAGTTAGGGCACTGAGTTCAAGAACTCAAGAATTTTCTAGTAAATCTGAGTTGTTAAAATAACCTATCTCAAAGGCTGAAAACCACAATAAAAGCCTTAAATCCACAATACTAATCTGTATAAACAGACCCAGAATAAAATAAAATATCAAAATATAGAATCTACGAGTCAAAAAGAATCCAGTGACACCCATATTACCTTGTTTCAAGTCAGGGTCAAAACAGACCTCCGAAATGGGTTTTTGAAAAAGAAGGGAAAAATCATAACTTTGTTTTAAAAACATCTTCCCCATATTTTTTTGGAGTCTACAATTGAAAACCTAAGTGTAAATAAGTTATAAACGAGGTCCAAATCAATGAAAAACCATTTTAAAACTTTACCAAGTAAAATGTTCAATATCCATTAAAAATCATGAATCGAAGTTATTTTAAAGATGGAATGGAGGAAAAATAGATAATTATAGCATTAGAAACCCATTCAAGTGAAAAAGGATTGAATTTGGTCTTTAAATTGGTAAAATACATTTTCTTGGCCTTAGGGGCCAAAATCTCCAAATTTCATACTTAATCCATGTTTAAACAAGAATTTAAGGTTACAGATAGAAGAAATTAGTTGAAATGCGTGTAATTGAGCTTACCCAAACATAGAAATGGAGAAATCTTCTCAAAAGCACAAAACCCTAAGCTCCACGTCTTAAAAATAGTGAATATCGGCGAAACCCACATATTTATATACCAATACTTGCTATCATACACCAGGATCACAATCGTGGTACCTTGCATGGCAGAGGTGTTGCTATCGCTGAAAGGGTTGCGATCTCGATAGTTCCCCTGATGTCCCAATTGGAATCGCGGCCCAAGGCTTACGATTTTGGGCACACAAAATAATGGGTGCGGCAACTGGGGACTTGTTATAATTCCAAGGCTCCATTGGTCCCTCGAGATTAATCCTGAATCTCGTGAATACAAACGAACTATGTTACTCTATCAAATTCAATTCTTAGGACTCAGTGGTGTTATTAAATTTTTGAAAAGATGTCATTTTCAAAAACTTGATCACCAAAACCCAAAATCACAACTTTTAAAACCTAGTGTTGAAATGATATTTAAAAGCCATGAAGCCACACCATCCATGTTACCACCTTAAAATCAACGTTCTGGATCTAGTGGCACAATCCATTCTACCATCCACCCCATGGATCAACAAAGATCAAATGAAATAAATTATAAGCCTCTTAAAGACGCCAAAAACCAAAAAATCACATAAATGGCACCAAAATGCATCGAGAATTATGCCCATTACCCCTACGCCCCTAAAATGCTATAATTCAACTATAGGGGAGGGGTAAAATAGTTAAATCACATAAAACATATTTTTAAAATAATTCATCAAAAATTTAGGTTGTTACACCATCCACCATTAAAAATCTACTTTTTCGTCAAAATAAAGGCAAGAGAGATACCGGAATCAACAAAGAGATGGGGATAAGAACTACGCATATCAAAGTCTACCTCTAGAAGCCTCATCTACAGGTCGATGTCACCACTGAACATTAACTACTGGGAAAACTCTAGAATGCAACAGTCTGACATCCCTAGCCAAAATGGAGACCGTCTCCTCAACAAAAGACAATTGCTCATCTAACTTAACCGATTCCCAATAAAGGAAATTAGACTCATTAGGAATGTAATGACAAATAATAGAAACATGAAAAACTAGAAAAACAACTAATAAATTTGGGGGCAAGGTTAACTCATAAGCCACATCACCAATAGTTCAAAGAAACTCAAATGGACCAATAAGCCTGGGGTTAAGCTTTTCTCTCCTTCCAAACATCATCACACCCTTCATGGGTGAATTTCAAAGGAAAACACGATCACTAACACCAAATATCAAGGCATAAAGTCTATGATCTGTGTAGCACTTTTTCTACTCTAGGCTACATGAAGCACTCCTAAATGATCTGAACTCTACCTAAAGACTCAAAAAGCAAGTTTGTACCTCGAGGTCTAACCTCAAAAATATCAAACCAACCCATTGGAGACTGAAAATTTCTACCATATAAAGCCTCAAAAAGAGCCATATTGATACTGGAATAGTAGCTATTGTTATAGGAGAACTTTGCCAAAGCCAAATGCTGCTCCCACTGGCCACAAAAATCTATCGCCTAAGGGCAAAGAATATCCTATAAGACTTGAATAGCCTACTTTGGCTGACCTTTAGTCTGGGATAAAATGTTGTGCTAAGGTCAGCCCGTATCCAACTCAACCTAAAAACTCTTCCAAAAGTGAAAAGTGAACACAGAACCTTGAGTTGAAATAATAGACACCAACACACCATTTAGTCGCACAATCTCACAAATATAGATATGGTCCATTCTCTCAGTACTAAAAGAGACCTGTATAGGAATGAAATACGTACTTGGTCAATCGATCCATAATGACCCAAGCACTATCGATGCATGGGAAGTGCGAGTGAACCCAGTCACAAAGTCCATAGTGATTCACTCCCACTTCCACACATGAATGGGTAATCTCTAAAGCAATCCACCAAGTCTCAAATGCTCGGCCATCACCTACTAGAACAAAAAAAACAAGCTACTAAGTCCACTACTTCCATTGTCATACCACCCAACCAGTAATGCTACCTCAAATCATGATACATCTTAGTCACCCCCCAAATGAGTAGATTACCTACAACAATTGTCCTCCTCCAAAATCAATATAATCTAATCACCCACTCTTGACATACAAACATTGCCTCAATTCTCTAAATATTATTAGAATTAAGTGAGGCTTCCTTATCCTCACCACTCAAAACCATATACCGAATCACCCTCAATCCAATATCATTAAACTGATGAGGTCAAACCTACATCATCAAAGAAAACCTAGCCTCCATAAATATTAAAACATACCTAGGTATCAAAATATCAAGCCTAATCATTTGGTTAGCTAAAGACATAACCTCTAAGGTTAAAGTCCTTTTATAGGTCAAAAGATGCGGCAAGCTACCCATGATAGTTGACTGTCAGCTCTAGGCATCCGCAACCATATTACCCTTGCCTGGTGATAGAAAATAGTAAAGTCAGAATCCTTAAGCAACCTAAGATAATGATGTTGCCTCATGTTAAGATCTCACTAGCTGAAGAAGTGCTGAAGGCAATGATGATCTGATAAAATCTCATAATAGACTCCATACAAGTAGTGCCTCCACAACTTCAAAGCAAAAATAATTGCGTACAACTCCAAATTATGGGTATGGTAATTCCTCTTATGGGGTTTCAACTAACAAAAAGGATATGCAATTACCTTACCATCCTACATTAAAATAGTCCCTAAC
The DNA here is from genome assembly GCF_002878395.1 of Capsicum annuum. Lineage (NCBI taxonomy): Eukaryota > Viridiplantae > Streptophyta > Magnoliopsida > Solanales > Solanaceae > Capsicum > Capsicum annuum. The sequence continues at coordinate 139,783,637 of NC_061114.1, read as the reverse complement.
CCAACACCTAAAACATTACAAAAGATGGTGAAACCTACACTTTCCTTGGGAAATGTCAAGATAGGTGCTGAAGTAAACAAATCCTTGAGCTTTTGAAAGCTCTCCTCACAAGCATCAAACCATTAAAAAGAAATATTTTTTTGAGTCAACTTGGTCAACAGAGCTATAGTAGATGAGAAATCCTTAACAAAACGCTGATAATATAATCTAAGATGACAAAACATTGAATCTCTGAAGACGAAGTAGGCCTAACCCAATCATGAATCACTGCAATCTTGGTTGAATAAACCGTAATACCTTTGTTAGTCACCACATGACCCAAGAAAGAAATAAACTCCAACCAAAACTCACACTTGGAAAACTTGGCATACAATTTGTCATCCCTTAATCTTTGAAACAAAATATGTAAATTCTCCTCACACTTAGACTTACACTTGGGAAAACAAAGATATCATCTATAAATATAATAACAAAGGAGTTGAGATATAGTCAAACACATGGTTTATCAACTCTACGAACATGACAGGGGCATTGGCCAATTAAAAAGACCTGACCAAGAACTTATAAGGACCGTATCGAGTTTGAAAAGCTATCTTCAGAATATCCAAAGCTCTACTTCTTACTTGGTGGAACCCAAATCTCAAATTAATTTTTGAAAACACTATGACAACCAAAGGTTGATCAAACATATCATCAATATGAGGAAACGGATACTTATTCTTAACCATCACTTTGTTTAATTGCATATAATCAATACACATATGTATAGACCTATCCTTATTCTTCATAAATAATATAGATGCCCCTAAGGTGATACAATAGGCCGGATAAACCTTTTATTCAACAACTGATCCTTCAATTACTTTAACTTAGTTAGGGCCATCTTATAAAGAGGAACAGAAATAGGCTTGGTTCCAAGCTCAACGTCAATGGCAAAATTAATATCAAGATCCAAAGGCATAACACACAAATCCATAGAGAACACATCCATGAACTCATGGACAACATGAACAGAATATAAAGAAAGAGGTTTAATAACATCAGTATCATGAATATATGCCAAATAATAGAAACATCCCTCCTAGCTAATCTATGAGCTAGAACATAAGATATAATTCTTTTAGGAATGAATAATGCACACCCTTCAATCTATCCTTGGTATACTCAGCCAACCTAAAGTAGCCTACCAATCCATACCTAAAATATCATTAAAATCCACCATATATAACATAAGCAAATCTACGTAAGTCTCATGCCCAAATAAAGTCAAAATACAAGATCGGCACACCCAATCACCACTAATGAATCTCCTACAGAGGTAGATACATAAATGTGCTTGGCAAGAGGCTCACTAATAAAATTAAAACCCAAAGAAAAATATGCATACACATAGGAGAAAGTCAATCTGAGATCAAATAACATAGGTGCAGATCTAAAACAAATAGGGACAATATCTGTGATCATAATATCAGAATCCTCCACCTCTGGTCTGGCTAGTATAACATAACGCTAACCACGACCAACAGCTGGCTGAGTAGCTTTACGACCAAAACTACAGGCTTCATTACCTCTACCTCTCACTCTATGGTAGTACCCCTACCTCTCACAGTTAAAATAAGAGTAGTTCTAATTACATGATAGGGATAGTCCTTGTCTAAATGGTCAATCTCATCACACACAAAGCTATTTCTATGACCCATCTCAATAGTAGAAGTTACCAATAGGCCTAGATGACTACCCTAAACTATAAGACTAGAAGACCCACTAACAAAAATCTACAAGGCTATCTACATTTGTCTACCATGTATGTATGAGAACCTCTAAAATCACTGCCTCTAGAAGTGTGACCTCTAAACTCACCAAAATGGTGCACCTTCTTGGTGCCTCCCTGAGATACTTGGAGAATACCCTCAGTCATCTTAGCATGATCCACTATACTCTAAAAGGACACTTCAAATATAATCATTAGAGACGTAGCCAATAGAAGAAAAACATCCAAACCCTTCAAAAACTTCTAAATCTTCTCAAACTCGATCAGAATACTAGTATACTAATATCTAGAAAAGGCATGGAAGTATGTTTCTTACTCTGCAATAGTTATAAAGCTTTTCTAAAGGTAATCAAACTCAACTCTCATCAGATTCCTCAGACTTTAAGGCATGAACCTCTTTAAAATGGCATGAGCAAATTAATCCCAAGTTATCTTGGGAGAATCAAGAGGTCTATAAACAACAAGAAATTCTCACCAATCTTTAGAAACATCTCTCAACTGATAAGTAGTATAAGCAACCCCATCCAAATCAAAAAAAGCCGCATTATACAACTTCTCTGGACAATCACTTAGGAACTCATAGGTATCCTCATCCACAATGCCACTAAATCTAGGAGGACCCAAAAGAGCACAAACTTCTTCTGATCCTTAGAAGGAATACCTATACTTGTAATAAGCGAGGCATGGTGAATCTAGAAGACCGGTATCCTATTTGAGAGGGTAACATCAGTGAAGGCTGAACTCCTAATCTTAGTGAAATATACTCAGCTATGACACTGATGGAGGAAAAGTACTCAAGGTTGGAGGAGTACCTAAAATTGAAGTAGGTACCATAGATGGATCCATACTAGGGGCTGGAGGAACACCCGACATAACAGAAGAAGAACCCTCTAAGCGGCTCAGCAAATGCACCAACAACTTCACCAAACTTAGGATAAGCAAACTCTGAACAACTAGACTAGAACCCATACCTCTAACTTGCTTAACACGAGGCTTAGGGGAGAGTCCTATAGCACTCCTCCTAGATAGGGTTTATCTATGGTCCTATCCACTTCCTTAAGACCATCCATGAATCAAGGCTCACCCTTTGGGTGAGGTTTCTACATCTCTACTTTGACGAGACCTAGTCAATATCATCTGCAGAGAAAGAGTGAACCATAAATCATGTCATAAGGTTTAAACGAAATTTGCATGATTAGGGCTAAAATGAGAGACATTTTTCCAAAGACATCCTATAGCTTCTTGAAGATAGTTATAAATGTCTGTGTAATGGTCCATGATACTCTATTAAACAACATATTCTTGCACTATTGAGACCAATGAACCTATCTCTGATACCAATTTGTCATGACCCCAAAACAAAGATCATGATGGCTCATGTCACAAAAAACCTTGACAAGTAAGCCTATCACTCGAATTGATACATAAGGGGAAACAGATAGAAATAACCCTAGTGCAACGCTTCAAGAATGAAGCCTAACCATAAAAATATAATAAATATGAAAAGAAATATAGTCAATAATAATCCATAACTCCCAAAACCTAATGTTAATAGTGTAAGAAAATTTCTAGTTCAACTCAAATCTAAATAAAATACATAAAATGATCACAAAAATTAAAACCTATCTCAAAAAATACAAGTAAAGACATAATATGATAAAGAAAAGGTAGTAAAGATATTTAGATGCCTAAATATTGACCACTACCTTAAGAGATCAAAATATCACTTAAATTAAGCAACGTAGGCCATACTAGAACCTTAATCTACGTAAAAAGGGTACAGTAGAAGTGACTATGATACACTTGTACTCGGCAGGTATCATAGGCAGACCGAGTAAAGAAGAAAATAAATGCATATAACTTGTAACCAAAAAATATCCTGAAATACTAGCCCACACATCTTGCACTAACAATTCTAATAAATTACTTATATTGCAGCAACACCAGAAAAGCATCACAAATATACATTAAATCACAGACAAGTAGAACAAAGAAGGGCAACATATACAAGGTTATCAAATACAAGTAAAGAAAGATAAAATAATTAGGTAAGTGGTAAGCTAAGATAGAAATATAATCACATCACAAGCATAATAAAGAAAATACAATGAGAATGATCATGATTATGATTATGATGATAATTATGCATGAGGTTGTCACACAATCTCTGAGATCATCACATATTATCCATATAAACCAAAGAAGCTAAAGCTTCTCGACGTATGACACATGGGGTTCTTTAACTCGTATACAATCCCTATATCCAAATATCCTCCCCGACATATCCCTCGAGGAGGGTTTTATAAGATGTTACATTTTCTATTGTAAAAATATATTTCCAGTATTTTTGTATTTCCACAATGGTACCATTGTTTCATGAATGAGCATAAGGATGCAATGCTTACAACCAACCATAAAAAATATTTGCACAACCAACCATAATGAGTATTTCCACATCCAACCAATATACTATCATGTGAGAAAAATATCCACTCATTATTTCCAGCCATGCACAAAATCCAACATGATTCATATGCCAATAGATTAAGAATACATCACAACACATGCAATTGGTACCACAACATACTTTTTCATCAAAAGAGGTAAAATTATCATTATGTATTTAAAGCTATCAATATCACATAGGACCCCACACGATCACACATATCACATACAGTTCCAAAATAACCACATAATATCACACATTGACCCCCACACGGGAATAACATAATAAGATAGCCATTTTTCATTATTAGCTCCAACACCCTTAACATTATTTTATAGATAAATTAACTACCTAGCCCAGACTAAAAGAGTTAAGACATAACCTACTTGAAAGGCCAAAAATATAAGATAAGCTTTCATTCTACAATCTTACTCCTAATGACTAGACCCAAAATCAACTAAAATATGGAAATCTAGAATCTACACATCAAAAGAAAGATAACAATACCAATATTGCCTTCAATCCACAATCTTACTTGGTAGATCAGTAAGATTGTGGATTAAAGTCAATATGGGTATAATTACATTTCTTTTGATGCGTAAATTCTATATTTTCTTATTTTAGATTATTCTGGGGCTATTTATGAGGAGTAGGATTGTGGATTGAAGATTTTTGTTTCAATTTTCAATATTTGATGTACGTTATTGATTAATTCTTTCATATTTGGTTGGGTAGATAAGGTTGATAAAAAACATGTTAAGAGTGTTGTAACTAATAATATAAATTTCTATCTTAATGTGTTATCCTTGTGTAGGGGCCTATATGTTTTCTTATATGGGGGTTTTCAAACATCATGTGCAATGTGTAACCCTGTGTGGTCCTATGTGATATTGATAGCCTTGTATGCATTATAATAATTGTATCTTGTTTGATGAAAAAAATATGTTGTGGTACCAATTATATGTTGTGATGTATTCATACTCTATTGGCATATGAATCATGTTGCACTTCATGGATAGTTAGAAATAATAAGTAGATATTTGGCTCATATTATGATATATTGGTCAGTTGTGAAAACACTCATTGTGGTTGGTTTTGAGCATTACATCCTCATACTCATTCATAAAATATTAGTACCACCATGGAAGTACTGAGAAACATTCGCAATACTTTTTTCTGATAGTAAATGTTGCATCTTATAGAACCCTCAGGGATATTCCAGGGTGGAGATATGGATATATATGGATTGTACATGGGTTTATGAACCCTTATGGATCCTACATTTTGTAGCTTTATCTCTATAGGTGTGTCTCAAAAGTAGTGTGATGGCCTTAGAGGGTATGCAAAAACCTCGTGCATTACATCATCATCATTATCATTCTTATTCTATTTACTTTATTATAATTGTGATATGATTGTATATTCTATTTTACTTTTACCTATCCATTATTCTATCTTCCCTTAAATGTACTTGATGTTCCCATATATATTATCTCTTTTCCTTGCTTATATGAGATATCAATATATACTTGTATTCCTTTCTGGTATTTTACTATGTTATGTGTGGATATATAAATTTGGTAGGGCAAACGGTGTGAGCTACCTATGTGGGATATTTTTTATTATAGGTAACGTGGCCTTAGTGTGTATTTTTTATATTCTATTATCTCCTTTTCTTGATTGGCCTATGATACCTACTGAGTATAAGTGGACTATACTCGCTCCTACTATACGCTTTTAGTGTAGATTCAAATTCAGTTTTGCCTCACATTGTTTGAATTTAGGCGTATTTGGAGCTTTTGAAGGTAGTGGTTGATTTAAGGCATTTGGAGTCTACTCAATCTTTCACTATTAGAGTATATCTTTATTGTATTTTAGAGATAAAGTTATATCCTATTTTAGATGTCTTTTGTATTTGAATTTGAGTAGTACTAGTTATGTTCTTGCACTATGATACCATGTTTTACCATTTGGTATTATTGAGTATGTATTTTTCCATATTTTTTTATAATTGTATGGTTTGACATCATTCAAGAAACCTTACCCTGGGGTTATTTTTGTGTTTTTCCCCTTGTGTATTGGTTTGGATGATAGACTTACTTGTCAAGGTTCACCGCAACAAGTGTCATCATGACAATTGATTTTGGGTCATGAAAAATTGGTATTAGAGCCAGGTTCATTGATCTTAATGGTGTAAGAATGGGATATCTAATATAGTCTCACAGATCAATACGTAGACGTTCGTACCTATCTTTGAGAGGCTATAGGATTAGTGACTTCAATGTAATCACCAAAGTTGATAAAAAATTAGGTAGCATTCCTTATGACTTAAGGGAAAGTTTTTAATTTCTGGGGGTGATTGAAGCCTGTGGCTTAACTGATCTGGGCATTCATGGTCCCAAATTAATATAGTTTAACATTAGAGGTATCTATTTTAGAATTCAAAAAAGATTGGATAGAGCAATGGTATCTGATATATGGTTGGAGAAAATGCCTTTGTCCAACATCCCATATCTATCTTCTGTAGGCTTTGATCACTATCCTTTATTCATGGATTTATGGGATAGGGTGGACTCTCATATTAAATACTTCAAATTTGTAGATTGTTGATTAGATAATCCTACCTTTCTTAACACAGTGGAGAGATATTGGCAGAATGCCTAGATAGGTATACCTATGTGGAGATTTCAACAGAAGTTGAGGTGACTAACTTCAACTCTTAGTCATTGGTCTAAAGAAAAATTTGGTGACATCTATTCTATTGTGAAGATTTATGAAGAAAAGGTCAAGGAAGTCGAGAAAAAGTTAATCTTACATTACTCAGATGGGATAGAGAAAAGTTCCATAGATTGTAGGCTGAATACATCAGACACCTAAAGGTTCAGGATCTCATCTTTAGAAAAAAAATACCAATTGCATTGGTTCAAATATGGAGATGCAAACTTTAGTTATTTTTATGCTCTTATCAGGGAAAAAAAGAAAATGTTTATACCTAAAATAAAAATGAGGTAGGGGAATGGATTCAAAAGGATGCTGATATTGCTGATGCTGCATGTAATCATGACAAGACATATTTGCTGGAAAAGATGACTATGTACAGGAAAAGATGTTAGCCAATACTCCCAGACTGATTTCAGATAAACAAAATGACCATCTGTAGGCAATACCTACTCTATAGGAATTGAAGATTGTTGTTTTTTAATGAGTGCTCACTCAACAGCTAGTCTTGATGGTATGAATGGGAAGTTTTTCGAGTCCTGTTGGCATATCATAGGGGAGGATCTTCTTCAGGTGGTGCTTATTTTCTTTTGTGGCCATCCCATGCCCAAATATTTTTCCCACACCTGTCTTGTTTTACTTCCTAAAGTTACTCAACTTAAAAAATACTATTTGTATAGACGTATTAGCCTAATTAACTTCACTAAAAAAGTCATTTCTAAACTCATCTATCTTAGAATTGCTCCCATTCTTCCTGCACTTATATCTAGCAACTAGTCTGGTTTTATGAAAGGAAGAAATATAGCATAGAACATGATGCTTGCCAAGGAGATCATCAGTACTATCAAGAAACCATTGATGGGTGGAAATGTGGTTACTAAACTTGATATGGCCAAGGCTTATGATAGGGTATCTTGGTCTTATACTTGCCTTGTTCTGTGGAAATTTGGTTTTGGTGAGACAATTATTGAAATTATATGGAGGAATTTATCAAATAACTGGTACTCAGTGCTTATGAATGGTTGCATTAATAGTTTCTTTCACTCTACCAGGGGATTAAAGTAAGGTGACCCTCTCTCCCCTATATTGTTCATTCTTGGTGCTGAAGTTTTGTCAAGAGCTTTGAACAGTTTACATCAATATCCTCAATACTATGGTTTTCACATGGCATGGAAAGTCCCTCAAATTAATCATCTTAGCTTTTTTGATGACCTAATCATATTCACTACTCGGAGGAGCGAAACTCTGATATTGATAATGAAGACTCTGGCATCTTATGAAGAGGTATCTAGCCAACTAATGAACAAGGATAAAAGTCACTTTCTGCTACCAGATTAAGATTTTCCCTCCACAGTCTCAAGGGTTAAAGATGAAACTGGCTTTCAGCAAAAATACAACCCTATCACATAACTTCTATGCCCATTCTATATTGGTAGACAAAGGATCAGTCATTAGGCTGGGTTGCTTAGTAAAGTTACTTCCAGGATAGCAGGTTGGCATTCCAGATTGCTTAGTTATGGTGGTAAATCTATCTTGTTGAAAAATGTTCTGCAATTAATTCCTATTCATATCCTTTCAACATGTATTCCTCCAAAGACTATTCTAAAACTCCTGGTGTGTCTTTTCATTGATTTCTTCTGGAGAGGGAAAGACACTAAGAAAAAATATCACTGGGAATCTTGGAGAAATCTTTATTTCCCTAATAAATAGGGAGGAATTTTTATTAGGTACATTGATGATATATGTAAAACTATGTATTTGAAGGAATGGTGGATCTTCAGAACTAGGAACACTCTGTGGGGCAATTTCTCACTTGCTAAATACTGTCAGAGGGTTAATGTGTGGCTAGGAAAGGTTTCAGTGGGCAGTAACTGATATAGAAGGCCATGATGAGAAGCAAGAAGGAATCTGAACAACATATACTATGGAGAATCAAATTTGGTACATGCCTATTTTGGGGGGATAATTGGTCAGGACTGGGAACTTTACACAAGTACAGAGTTGATGGAGTTAGATCGAACAATGCTAAGGTTGCAGCTTTATAAATAAGGGTACATGTAATGTGTAGAAACTAAATACAAACTTTCCCCCACAACTGCTACAATTGTTCTCAAATTTGAATTCCATTTCCAAGAAGGGGTTGCAGACTTCCAAATCTGGACTCTAACTACATGTGGTGAATTTTGTTGCACCTCTACCTTGGAATTAGTAGAGAGCATAGATAAAAAACCATGATGAATACCCACACCAATCATAGATTGATCCTATTCAAATGCTCATTTATGCTTTAGAGAGTCCTAAGAAGGAACTACCTACAAAAGAAAGACTCAAACAATTTAGCATTGCCCCTGCTTCCTATAGTTGTTGTTCTACTTCTGGCTGGGACACCATCCCACATACATTTGTTGATAGACCATTTGCTAACCACATCTGGCATAATTTCTCTACATCTCTAGGAAGGATACATGACATAAGTTCCCTTAGAAAATTATTGTTAAAGTGCTGGAATTCTAAGGTAACTAATACTGCTTATAAGTTGGTCATGCAGGCTCTTCCTATTATTATCTACTGGAACCTGTGGAAAAATAAATGTGCTATCAAGTATGGTGAAAACAGTCTCTATTGGCCAGAGTTAAATTCTTTATTTACAAAGACATATCTCACTTATTACATACTACTTTTCTATACATCTGTTGGCCTACTGGTTGGTTCAACCTGATGACATATGTTAAAAATATAGAAAAGAGACAAAAGTAACACCTATGTACTGGTCCAAACCACCATCTAATATGGTTAAATTGAATTCTGATGGCAGTGCTCTCACCAATCTTGGGAAGTTTGAGCAGGGAGGATAATTAGAGATCACAATGGAGAGCTTATCTATTCTTATGCTACACCTTTGGGCCAGGGGACCAATAATCAAGAAAAAGTGGAGGATGCTATCTCGGACTTTCTTTGTATCTAAGGAATAACATACAACAGGTTATTTTGGAGGTGGATTTTGAGCTCTTGATCAGATGGATTAGAGAGAAAATACCAGTTCTATGGCAGCTGCAAAGCCTTGTTTAATCTTTGTTGAAACTTATAACACAATTCTCTTTGTGCATTTGTAGACTTGTTTACAGGGAAACAAATTTTGTTGCTGATGCCTTATCTAAAATCAGTAATCAGTCAGACCAGCTTCAAAAACTAAACAAGTTGCATGAGCCATCTTAGAGCTAGCTTATGAGTTCATAGATTTAGAATACATTCTTTGTATTTCCTTAGTAGTAGTTGCACTTTTCTATAAACACAAATTGCAGGTAAGGTTAATGCCTCCCTCTATGTATAGATTTTGTGATTAATGATAAGGCTTGGAGGTGATGCTCACCCCCTAAAATTCTTAAAAAAGAGGCTATAGGATGTTTTTAGGAGATTTCCCTTATTTTATTTCTTATCTGTGAATTTCCTTCATACCTTGTATTCTAAGTCATCTTTCACTCTTTTTTATGCAGATGGTGATGAATAGATCTCATGAGGTTAGAGATGCAAAGCCTTCATTCGAGGAGAGAGCCCATTATAGATGGTGAGCTGTGGTCTTTGATTTAATTGAGATAGTGGATGTGCACTTGGATCTATCCATCTAGGAGTAGTGCTAGGGCACTTCCCCCAAGCCTCATGTTGAGCATGATGGAGGTATAGGTCCTACTTCAGTTCCACCAAGTTTTTCTGTCATGAGCCACAAATAAAGGTCATGATGGCACTTTTCGCAGCGAACCTTATCAAGTAAGACTATCACCTAAACTAACACACAATGAGAAAAACACAGAAGAAACCCAAGGGAAAGACTTTTAGAATAAAGTTGAACCATACAAATATAATGAATACGGAAAGGAATGTAGCTAATAAAAATCCATAATTCCCAAAACCTAATGTAAAAATTGTAAGAACATTTGTAGTACAAGTCAAATAAAAATAAAATACATAAGAGGACCTCAACAGATAAACCCTTTCCCTAAAATACAAGCAAAGACATAGTGTGATAAAGAAAAGGTAGTAGAGGACATCCGAATGCCTGAAATTTGATGACTAACTCAAGAGCTCCAAATATCATCCGAGTGAGGCAACATGGGGCAAACCCAAACCTGAATCCACCCCAAAAGGATACAGTAAGAGTGAGTATGGTCCCCTTGTACTCAGTAGGTATCATAGGTCGATTAATCAAAAGTAGAAAATAAAGCATACAAAAATACTCTAAGGACAAATAACCTGTAACCATAAAATGTGCCATAATGGTATCCTACACCGCTTGTCATAATACTTCTAATATATCACATATATTGCAACAACACCATAAAAGCATCATCAATATATAGTAAATCACAGACAAGTAGAACAAAGAAGGGAAACATACACAAGATTATCAACTACAAGTAAATGAAGATGAATAATTAAATAAGTGATAAGTTAATACAAAAATACCATAACACCACAAACATAATATAGTAAATAAAATGAGAATAATTATAATGATGAACGAGGTTTCTCACAACCTCCAAGATCGTCACACACCTCTACATATACTTCTGAAGCTAAAGCTTTATGACATAGGACCCATGGGGGGTTCTTCAACCTGTATACAATCCCTATATCTATATCTCCAGCCCAACAAATCCCTCGGAGAGGGTTTTATATGATGCCATATTTTCTGTCATAAAAACGTGTTGCCAATATTTTTCAGCATTTCCATGGTTGTACCATTGTTTCATAAATGAGTATGAGGATGAGATGCTCACAACCAACCACAAAGCATATTTCCATAACCAACCATAGTGAGTATTTCCATAACCAACCAATAAAGCATCACATGAGTCATATATCCACTCATTATTTCCAACCATTCATGAAATCCAACATGATTCATATACCAATAGAGTATGAATACATCAAGAAACACATAATTGGTAACTGTAACACCCTGATTATTTGAATTGAAATGCTACACGGTGCTTATGACCCCGAGGGACCACAAGCTAACCCTTGACTGATATCTGTACCTGTATACTGCAATATACAATGTAATAGTCCAGAAAATATAAACATGTAGGGAATAAGGTTCAATTGAATAAAAATCTGTCAAAACATAATATTCATTTGGGTGAAAGATACCCAAAAAGTATGAAAACTGAATCAAAGCTGAACTAAATTTGAATACTGAATCTGAAAGCCTCTAAGTACTGTCTGTATAAGGAGATGAAGAAACATATCTCCAACTTACTCCGTCTAACAATACTAAGCTAAAATAATAAATGAAATAAAATAATATCATCCTCGAATGGTTGAGGACTCACTGCAACTCTGTGGCTAGATGCTACTGCTGATCTGGAGCTTGTGTCACGGAACCTATAGTGTAACATAAAAGAAAGAACCATAGCACAAATGTGTCAGTACAACTTGATTACTAAGTATATGAGTGAGGTAGGCTAATGCAAAAAGGTTTACATGCAGAAACAATGCTAAATGACTGACTGATATGAATATGAGAGTGCAAACTTACATAGTAACTGAGATCATGAGTACGTGATAACTAGATCTGTACGCTAATATATGGTTTACTAATAGATGACATGGCTAAAACTGCAGTTCTGATAACATGGACAATGGTATCTAACAGTCTTAAATCGGATGGAACTATCTGAGTTCCGCACTATAACTAAATTTTATTGTATCTGACAGTCCTAGTATACTGATATCTAAATAACTATCTGAGTTCTTTTACTAAGGTAAAGTCTAAAACTATAGGCGGTAGTTGTTTAACCGACATACCCCATATGTGCCATTATGGCTAAGCTGGGGTCAAATCTCTGCCCTAACAGGAAGGGTGTTAATACCGCACCACTAGTAAGGACAACATATGAGCAACCCTCATATAACAGGTAACTCTAGTGAGAAAAGTGGATACCCTCATATAACAGGTTAAGCCACCTCATCTACCCTAATATAATAGGCTGCGATGTCTCAACCTATGCTGGCTACTTACTTCTAGAATGCAAGGATAATTGCTAAAAATCATACCCTCATATACATGTGAGTTCCCATCCTCGGGTTCACTCGGTGTTAACTCTTTCTCCCATCTAAAGATACTGAGCACGATTTAACTGGCTGTACATGAGTGAAACTTACTGAATTTTGTTGACTGACGAAATACTACTGATATTTGATAATTGACTGAGACTATGAGTTTTCCTGAGTCACATGACTGACTGAATTCTACTGAATCATGGCTTGATTTTGTATATCTTGAAACATGACATGGCTCTAGGCATACAACTATAGTTTGCGGGTACGAATACCACCAGGACTCGATGGAAGAAAACTGACACAACATGACTGACTTTATCATAAGATTGGAGTCCATAGTTCAAATTATAATTATCATAAATAGGGGATATTATACATCATGTGGTTCTTTAACATATTAAGCATGGTAGGGAGTGCATAGCCATATTTTTTATGTGCATATTGTATATCTCCATTATCACACATACTTTATACCACAATAATAGCAACACATAAAAAGCATGGAATTCATATTAAAGTATATAGCTAACATGGAATTGACATTTAGGTATTACGGAACCATATAAACATGAATTTCTAGCATCCTAAGAATTTTATCGTACACCTTGCATGCATTCTTTAAGGCATAGGTGTGTTTCATAACTTGCACCATTTTATACCACCTAAAGTTCATAGTTTTCAACTAACAAGCATATATATTCCATGAAAACACCTCTAGATATCATCTTAAAACTTAAAGAACAATCATCAACATGTACATGCTCATATCACCATAAAAAGTTCACAAAATAGTATTTAAAACATGGTACTTGAGATCTATGAACGGATTGGATCCATAATTGAACATTACACATACCTGACTCAGGGTTCTCGATGTTTTTGAACTTGAAGGGTTTGAAATCCTTCAATTATTGAAGAGGAATTGGTCTTGTTCTTGGGGATTAATTTCAGAAAGAAATCATAGCTTTTGTTTGTAGAATAACAATGAGGAAAATGGCTGAATTAAGACTCATTTGGGTATATAGGCAAATGGTAAGTGACCAAAATACCCCTGTTAAAACGACCTAGAAACAAACAGAGTGTGGCATGTGACGGTTTGACTGCCAGTACATTAGACACTTGATGGTCCTTTACTTATCCCATTAGATGTGGACAAGAATTAGGGTGCACTAGATATGAGTTGACGGCTTGGATGATAGTCCGTCACAACTTTGATGGTCCGTCAACTCATCCGTGAGTCCTTATCCAGTACATGGTGCAACTGCCTTGGCTGTGATGGTCAAAGTGGCGGTCCGTCACTTATCTAGTAGTCCATCAACTTGGTCGTCATACCTGGGAATTTCTGATAGTTCCAAGTAAAATGTCCATAACTTCCTCGTCTGATGTTGGATTTTAAAAAATTGGTACCATTGGAAAGCTAACTCAATTTCCCACATGGTAGAAAGTGAAAATATCAAAATACCATGTGTACAAAGATAGGTTTATATTTCAAAGTAAGTCCTACAATCCTTGAGATGATTTCTAGCTAGGAAAAAGGAACGGGTATTACAATATTTCCCCCTTGAGCACATTCATTCTCGAATGGAACTGACTGAGAGAGGAAACAATAATCTAAACATGAGTAGTTGGAACATGATCTTATGACTGACAAACTGAACACGTTATACTGAACGTGCATATCTGATGCACGTGTAACTAATTCATGAATGCATGACTGAGGTTCTCGCAATGAGAATCCATATCTGATGCATGATTATTTACTGGACTGATACATGTATGCATGACTGAATATGAAATGGTACTTGATACAAAATTTGTGATGGAACATGAACATGAAATGTAATATCAAGTTGTATAGAATGCTGAAAGTTAAACTAAATAAGCTTAAGGAGGACTATTACCTTGAGCTTGATCTGGGTTGGCGGAGAAAAGGTGAGGGCACTTAGTACGCATATCTGCTTCTGCTTCCCAAGTAGCTCCCTCAACGGACTGATTTCACCAAAGAACTTTGACTAGAGGGACTTCCTTATTCCTCGGCCTACGAATCTGATGTCTAAAATTTCTACTGGAATCTCTTTATAAGAGAGGCTGTCCTAAACTTCAATGTTCTGAATAGGGACTACAACAGCTGGGTAACCTATGTACTTCATGAGAAAAAAGACATAGAAGATCGGATGAACTGAGGCTATATCTGAAGGAAATTTGCGCTCATAAGCTACCTTGCCCAAGCGATTGAGAATCCTGAAGGGACCGACATAGCAGGGACTGAGTTTCCCTTTCTTATCGAATCTCTTCACTCCTTTCATGGGAGAGATATTGAGATAGACATAGTCATTGACCTCAAACTCATGATCCTTTCTAAGAACATCTGCATAATACTTCTTTGGCTCTGAGCAGCCCAAAGTCTCTCTCTAATCAACTAAACTTTCTCTAAGTCATCGAATACCAAGTTAGGACCGATGATTGAGGCCTATCTAACTTTGAACCAACCGACTGGAGATCTACACCTCCTACCATAGAGAGCTTCAAATGGAGCCATCTGAATACTGGAATGATAGCTAATATTGTATGAAAACTCAATCAGAGGCATGTGGTCACCCAACTTCCCTTGAAATCAACTGCACATACCCTTAGCATATCTTTAAAAGTGTGAATGGTCCTCTCTACTTGAGTATTTATCTGAGGATAAAAGGTGGTACTGAGATGATCTTGGGTACCAAGACCCTTTTGGAAGGCTTTCCAAAAGTAATAGGTTAACTATGTACCTCTGTCTTAGATGATAGATAATAGAACATTGTGTAATCTCACCAACTCCTTTATATAAAGCTTGGTGTAATCCTCGGCTGAATAAGAGGTATGAACTGGAAGAGAATAAGTTGACTTGGTCATTCTGTCTACAATGACAAAAACTGAATCATGCGGATGATGAGTTCTAGGAAAACCCATCATGAAGTCCATATTTACTCCTTCCCACTTCCAAGTAGGAATGGTGAGCTCTTACATAGAACCACTAGGTTTTTGATGCACTATCTTAACCTGCTGATATGTAGAGCACTTGGCCACAAACTCTGCAACATCTCTCTTCATCCTACTCCACCAATAGATCTCCCGCAAGTCGCGGTATATCTTAGTAGCCGTTGGATGAATAGAGTATCGCACACCATGCGCTTCTGCAAGAATTCGTTGCCTCAAGTCATCTAAACCTGGAACACACAAAAGACCCTGACAACGAAGAGCACCATCTCCCCCTTAGGAGAAAACCTCTACCTTCTAATCCTGAACTGACTCTTTTAGCTTGAAAAGTCTAGGATCCTTGTCTTACTTTTTTTTCACGTCAGAAACTAGAGATGACTCTGAATTACTCTAAACACATACACCACCCTATAAAGAGTTAACTAAGCGAATTCCTAGTCTTGAAATCTGATGGATTTCCTGGGCTATCTTTTTCTTGCTATCCTCAACATGAGAATCACTATGCATGGAGAGTCTACTGATAGAATCGGCCACAACGTTGGTCTTTTCTGGGTAACAAAGGACACTTGTGTCATAATCTTTTAAGATATCTAACCACCATGTCTAACGAAGATTGAGATCTTTCTGAGAAAATACATACTGGAGACTCTTATGATCTGTGAAGACATCTACATAAAATCCATATAAATAATTCCTCCAAATCTTTAAGGCTAATACCACGGCTGCTAACTCAAGATCATGAGTAGGATAACTATTCTCATGGGGCTTTAACTATCTAGAGGCGTAGGATATAACCTTACCATGCTGCATGAGGACACAACCGAAACCCACTTTAGATGCATCACAATATACTATAAACTGGAGCTGAAGTGAGTCGAGTCTTCAATTCTTGAAAACTCTTCTCGCATGAATCTGACCATTGAAACTTGATCTTCTTCTGAGTCAATCTGGACATAGGAGATGCAATAGAAGAAAATCCCTCAATAAACCATCTGTAATAGCCAACCAAACCTAAGAAAATCCTGATATTTGATGGTGATATGAGGCGAGGCTAGTTTTTGACCTCTTTAGTCTTCTAAGGATCTACTCTAATTCCATCACCAAAAATAATATGGCAAAGAAATGCTACTGATCTTAGCAAAAATTCTCACTTACTGAACCTAGTGAATAACAGATGATCTCTGAGAGTCTGAAGGACAATTCTAAGAAGGTCTGAATGATTACGCTTGCTGTGATAATAGACAAGAACATCATATATAAAGACTATGATGAACATCTCCAAGTACTTCTTGAACACACGGTTCATCAAGTTCATAAAAGTTGTAGGGGCATTTGTAATACCAAAGGACATGACTAGAAATTCAAAGTAACCATACCGAGTACGAAAAGCTATCTTTAGGATGTCATATTTTCTAACTCTGAGCTGATGATAGCCCGATCTGAGGTCTATCTTGGAGAAATAACTGGCACCCTAAATTTGGTCAAACAAGTCATCAATTCTAGTAAAACGATACCTGGTCTTGACCATAACTTTATTCAGATGATGGTTGTAGATACACATCTTAAGAGAACCGTCTTTCTTGCATAGGAATAAGATTGGTGCACCCCATGGGGACACACTGGGCCTGATGAATCCCTTATCTAAGAGATCCTTTAACTAATCTTTTAGCTCCTTGAGTTCCGCAGGTACCATTCTATATAGTGGAATAGAGATAGGCTGAGTATCTAGAAGAAGGTCTATGCTAAAGTCTATTTCCCTTACAGGAGGAATGTCAGGAAGATCTTCGGGAAAGATGTCTGAATGTTCATTAATAAATGGAACTGATTCAAAGCTAGGAGATTCAAAACTAAAATCTTTAACATGCACGAGATGATACAAACACCTCTTAGAAATTATTCTCCTTGCCCGAAGGTAGGAAATAAGCTGACTCCCAAAAGATGAAGTACTACCATTCCACTTTAGGATGGTCTCATTTGGGAACTGAAATTGAACTATCCGAGTCCTGCAGTCGATTGTGGCATAGCAGGAATAAAGTTAATCCATGATGAGAATGACATCAAAATCAGTTATCTCTAATTTGACTAAATCTGCTAACATGGATTTATAAAATATCATAATAAGGAAGTTCCTGTATACCCGATGAGCTATGATGATTTTTCCCACTAGGGTAGAGACTAAAAAGGGCTCTATTAAAATTTCGGGACTGATTACAAAATTTCCTACTATGTGTGGAGTGATAAAAGACAAGGATGCACCTGGATCTAGCAAAGAATAAACATGAACATACAAAATTTACAATGTACCAATAACGATATCAGGAGAATTTTCCTGATCCTGTCGGGTCTGAAGAGCATAGAGTCTGTTTGGGCGTTGCCCACTAGTAGCACTAGTAGTGGTACCCTATTGGTTTGGGCAAACGGACTAAGCTGTGGAATGATTTTACTGACCCTGACAAATAGACTGAGGATAATCTCTGACTCTGTGGCCTAGCTTTCCATAACAAAAACAAATAACTTAACCCGCTCTACACATACCCTAATGGTACTTACCGCAAGTCTAATACTGAGGATAAATACAGGTACTACTAACACTGCCCTGAGATTTAGAACCTAGTGCTCTATCTCTATTACCATCTCTGAATTTAGGAACTGGGGCACTAGCGGAGGAAGGAGCTGGAGCTGCTGACTTGGGACAAAACTGCAAATGGTTTCCTCCTTCGAATTTGGGCAGAGCAAAACTGAAACTGTCTGATCTTTCTCTCTTGTTCTACCTCTCCCTAGTTCTAACTTTTTACTCCTCTATCTGCTGGGCATGGGTTATGATCCTGGCTTAAGTCATATCACTATTCAGCATTGCAGAACTACACCCATTACCACGCTATCATTTACCCCTGACACAAACTTGCTCATCTTAGATCTTTTCTCTGCAACCACATGAGGGGCATATCTAGATAGTTGAGTAAATCTTAGAGAATACTCTCTAACCATCATATTTCCCTACTTGAGGTTGATGAACTCAAGAACTTTGTCTTCCCTCAACTCTTAGGGAAAGAATCTATCTAAGAAAGCCTTGAAAAATTCCTCCCACTTTATTGGACCTGCATCCTCTAACTTCTCAGACTTCTACTATTTCAACTAAGTATGGGCGGCTAACTTGGAGCTCTGAACAGAAGTAACGCTCATGGTGTCAATGACCTTCTGGACTTTCTCAATGAACTCCTTAGGGTCTTCATCAGACTTAGACCCAAAGAAAGATGAAGGGTTTATTTGGGTGAAGTCCCGAATTCTAGCTACTGCAGAATTGGCCACTGGATTGGCCAGAATAACTGGTGGCCGTTCATTCTGGGTAGCCACAGACTAAGTAAGTGTGGTGAATGCGGCCCTAAACTCCACATGAGAAACATGCTCGACCAAAGGATCTTCGGGCTGAAGAGCTGGCTAGTTTCTTCTCTTTGGGGTTATATACTGAAATAAGAGGAGAACAGATTAGAATGAGAGTTTAACTTAAGACTATGCTCACTAGCATGACATGAATACTGAAATAAGGGAAACTGTTCCTAAAACATCTCATAGCCTCCTGTACATATGTGGTGCACAACACACCCATGTACAAGACTCTACTACATACTGTTTTCAGACTTCCTAGGACTCTATTGAACCTTAGGCTCAGATACAAAGTTTGTAACGCCACTATTATCTTAACCAAAATGCTACACGGTACTTATGACCCCGATGGACCACAAGGTAACCCTTGAATTATATTTGTACTTGTACACTGCAATATACAATATAATAGTGTGGAAAACATGAACATGTAGGCCATAAGGTTCAACTGAATAAAAATTTGTCAAAACATAATATCCATACGGGTGAAAGATAACCAAAACAACTAAAAACTGAATCAAATTTGAACTAAATCTGAATACTAAATCCAAAAGCCTCTAAGTACTGTCTGAATAAGGAGTTGATGGATAATATCTCCAACTAAATTCGTCTAACAAAACTGAGCTGAAATAATAAATGAAATAAAATAATATCATCCTTGAATGGATGAGGACTCACTGCAACTCTGCGGCTGGATGCTACTGCTGATTTGGAGCTTGTTTCTTTGAACCTTTGGTGTCACATAAAAGAAAGCACCATAGCATAAATGCATCAGTACAACTGGAGTACTGAGTAATGAGTGAGGTAGGCTAATGAAAAAAGGTTTACATGCATGAACAATGCTAACTAACTTAATGATATGAACATAAAAGTGTAAACATAGATACATAGTAACTGAGATCATAGTACGTGATAGCTAGATTGTATGCTAATACATGGTTTACTTATAGCTGACATGGCTAAAACTATAGTTCTGATAACATGGGTGACTATATCTGGCAGTCTTAAATCTGATGGAACTATCTGAGTTTTGCACTATAACGGAATTTGACTGTATCAGACAGTCCTGGTATACTGATATCTGAAGAACTATCTAAGTTATTTTACTAAGGCTGAGTCTAAAACTATTGGAGGTAGTTGTTTAACCGACATGTACCATATGTGCCATTATCATTAAGCTGTGGTCCAATCTCTGCCCACACTGGAAGGGTGTCAATACCGCGCCATTGGTAAGGACAACATGTGAGCAACCCTCATATAATAGGTAACTCCAGTGAGAATGGTGGGAACCCTTATATAATAGGTTAAGCTACCTCATCTACCCTCATATAACATGGTGCGATGTCTCAACCTACGCTAGCTACATAGTTCTAGAATGCAAGGACGACTGTTAAGAATCATACCCTTATGTAAGGTGGGTTCCCATCCTTGGGTTTATTAAGTGCTAACTTCTACTCCCATCTGAAGAGATTGAACATGATTTAACTTACTGTACGTGAGTAGAACTTATTGAATTCTTTTGACAGACGGAATACTACTGATATCAAATAGCTGACTGAGACCATGATGTTTTCTGAGTCACCTGACTGACTGGATTCTACTAAACAATGGCTTGATTTTGTATATCGTGAAACATGACATGGCTCTAGGTACGCAGCATAGTTTTCGGGTATGAATACCCCTAGGACTCGATAGCAGAAAATTGACGCAACATGACTGACTTGATTATAAGATTGGAGTCCACAATTCACATTATCATAAATAGGGGAGATTATACATCATGTAGTTTCTCAATATATTAAGCATGGTAGGCTAAGTAACATCTTACCACTTCGAGTGGTAATCTCCATACATGAGCCATCATTCCGTGGATTCTGAACCGTATCATTAGGTAAAGTACCACTTTTTCTCTGGTTCAGTGTAGCAGAAAGTTGGCTCATCTGCTGCTCCAACTTCTTAATTAAAGTAGAGTGTGAATTAATCAACGGACTCAGGGTAGACAATTCACTCTTCATCATAATTACCCCAAATTTGGTAGACTCAACTCCCTTCAATAACTTTTTTACCTATCCTCCATAGATATCTTGCCAGGGCCAGTTGTTGCAGCATCCCAACTTCCAGGAAGAACATATAAACCACTCCTGTTATTATTACTTCTCTAGTGTCCTTGCTCCCTATCTTTAGGATTAGGCTTGTTATAAAAGTTCCAACTTGTTTTCCTTGCTATTGCATTGAAAACCCCCTGGTTACTCACATAGTTTGCCTCCTCATAAGCACTTGGAGCAACAGTACCCTGAGATTTCACAACATAACCTCTTTGATCTTGCCTTACAGTAAGTGCTTGGTCAGAAAATCCATCTGGTTCTTTAAAGGGTCCATGTCCTGGGCTCGCTCCACGTCTCTTCTATGCTGCTCCGTAGTCATACCACCAAAAATAGTCAGGCTAGCCACCATAGAATCCCTGGTGTGCCAAGCCCTACTCTGCTTAGTCATTCTATTCCTCATGTCTGAAGCATCTAGAAAAGAAAGGTCAATGAGCGAACCACCGCAGCATTGTCTACAATTAGCTTTGTCATAAATTTTAAAGCTCTATACAACTTATCCATCAAATACAAGTCCATCATATTATGGTTCAAACATTGTGCCAGCTTCTTCTTAAATCTCTCTCAGGTTTCGTGCAATGCTTTAGTAGGGAGTTTTCTGATGTTACTGATTTGGTCCCTCAACAGTACCCTCCTGGAGGGTGGAACGAACTATTCTAGGAACGCCTCTTTCAACTATCTCCAGTTGGTTATAGAATCAGGCTCTATCTCATTTAACCACATTGTTGCCTCTCTAGACAGAGACAATGAAAACAATCTCAATCAGATCGCATTCTGGCTCACTCCTGGATTGTAAAAATATTTTCAAATGGTGATAAAGTTCACCAAATAAATGTTCGAATAATCACCAGGAAAGCCTCCAAACAACCCCTTCAGATTCAGGAGTTGGATCATGGTACTTGTTATGCTGAATTTTGCACCTGGTTCCAACGGTAGAGGAATTATAGAACCTATTGCACCCGCTCCTTCCATTCCTTCATCAACATTATCAACCATATATTGCACAGGATATTGACCATACCTTCAACTGTTTCTATTGATATTTTGCTGCACTGGTGCAATAATTTGCTCAGCTCACCTTGGGTTTTGAGGATTTAGTAATTTCTCATCACCCAAGTCTTCATCATCAGGCTTTAAATATTGTACTTGTTGACCTAGATTTTGTATGTTCAGCTGAGCCTTGGCCAAAGCGGCTAGTCTTTCAACCTCCTGTTGTTAATCCATTCCCTCAATTAGCTTGGGTTCTGAATTAATTGGCAATAACAGTTCACAAAATAGTATTTAAAACATGGTTCTTGAGCTCTATGAACGGATTAGATCCATAATTGAACATTACACATACCTGAATCAGGGTTCTTGACATTTTTGAACATGAAGGGTTTGAAATCCATCAATTATTGAAGAGGAATTGGTCTTGTTCTTGGGGATTAATTTAAGAGAGAAATCATAGTTTTTGTTTGTGGAATAACAATGAGCAAAATGGCTGAATTCAGACTCATTTGGGTATATAGGCGAATGGTAAGTGACCAAAATATCCCTGTTAATGTGACCTAGAATTAAACGGAATGTGGTATATGAAGGTTTGACTACCGGTACATTAGACACTTGATGGTCCATCACTTATCCCGTTAGACGTGGACAAGAATTGGGGTTCACTAGATATGAGTTGACGGCCTGGATGATGGTCCATCAACTCATCCGTGAGTCCTTATACAGTACATGGTGCAACTGCCTTAGCTGTGACCGTCAAAGTGGCGGTACGTCACTTATCTAGTAGTCCATCAACTTGGCCATCATACCTGGGCATTTCTGAAAGTTCCAAGTAAAACGTCCATAACTTCCTCGTCTGATGTCGGATTTGGAAAAAATTGGTACCTTTGGAAAGCTAATTCAATTTCCCACATGGTAGAAAGTGAAAATATCAAAAACACCATGTGTACAAAGATAGTTTTATATTTCAAAGTAAGTCCTACCTTCCTTGAGATGATTTTTAGCTAGGAAAAAGGAACGGGTATTACAATATTTCCCCCTTGAGAACATTTATTCTCGAATGGAACTGACTGAGAGAGGAAATAATAATCTAAACATGAGTAGTTGAAACATGATGTTATGACTGACAAACTGAACATGTTATACTGAACATGCATATCTGATGCACGTGTAACTAATTCATGAATGCATGACTGAGGTTCTCGCAATGAGAATGCATATCTGATGCATGATTATTTACTGGACTGATACATGTATTCATGATGGAATATGAAATAGTACTTGACACCAAATTTCTGATGGAACATGAACATGAAATGAAATATCAAGTTGTATTGAATGCTGAACGTGAAACTAAATAAACTTTAGGAGGACTGTTACCTTGAGCTTGATCTAGGTTGGCGGAGAAAAGGTGAGGGTACTTGGTACGCATGTCTTCTTGTGCTTCCTAAGTAGCTTTCTCAACAGACTGATTTTACCAAAGAACTTTAACTAGAGGGACTTCTTTATTTCTTAGCCTACGAATCTGATGTCTAAAATTTCTACTGGAATCTTTTCATAAGAGAGGCTATCCTGAACTTCAATGTTCTGAATAGGGACTACAATAGCTAGGTAACCTATGTACTTCCTGAGAAAGAAGATATGGAAGACCGGATAAACTGAGGCTAGATCTGAAGGTAATTTGTGCTCATAAGCTACCTTGCCCAAGCGATTGAGAATCCTAAAGGGACCGACATAACAGGGACTGAGTTTCTCTTTCTTGCCGAATCTCTTCAAAACTTTCATGGGAGAGATCTTGAGATAGACATAGTCATTGACCTCAAACTCAAGATCCTTCTAAGAACATCTGCATAATACTTCTTCGGCTCTGAGCTGCCTGGAGTCTTTCTCTGATCAACTGAACTTTCTCTAAGGCATCGAATACCAAGTTAGGACTGATGATTGAGGCCTTACTAACTTTGAACCAACCGACTGGAGATCTACACCTCCTACCATAGAGAGCTTCTAATAAAGCCATCTGAATACTGGAATAATAGCTAATGTTGTTTGAAAACTCAATCAGAGGCATGTGGTTATCCCAACTTCCCTTGAAATTAACTGCACATACCCTTAGCATATCTTTAAGAGGATGAATAGTCCTCTCTGCTTTACTATTTATCTGAGGATAAAAGGCAATACTGAGATGAATTTGGGTACCAAGACCCTTTTGGAATGCTTTTCAAAAGTAATACGTTAACTATGTATCTCTGTCTTAGATGATAGATAATAGAACACCGTTTAATCTGATCAACTCCCTGATATAGAGCTTAGATGAATAGAGTATCATGCACCATGCAATTCTACAAGAATTCGTTGCCTCAAGTCATCTACACCTAGAACACATAGAAGACCCTGACAACGAAGAACACCATCTCCCCCCTGGGAGAAAATATCTACCTTCTAATCCTGAACTGACTCTTTTAGTTTAAAAAGGCTAGGATCTTTGTCTTACTTCTTTTTCACATCAGAAGCTAGCTATGACTCTGAATTACTATAAACACATACAGCAACCTCTGATGATTTAACTAAGTGAACGCCTAGTCTGGAAAGCTGATGGATTTCTTGGGCTATCTTTTTCTTGCTATCCTCAAAGTGAGAATCACTACCCATGCAGAGTCTACTGATAGAATCGGCCATTACGTTGGTCTTGCCTGGGTAATAAAGGATACTCATGTCATAATCCTTTAAGATCTCTAACAACCTTGTCTAACGAAAATTGAGATCTTTTTGAGAAAATACATACTGGACACTCTTATGATCTGTGAAGACATCTACATAAAATCCATATAAATAATTCCTCCAAATCTTTAAGGCTAACACTACGGCTACTAACTCAAGATCATGAGTAGGATAATTCTTCTTATGGGCCCTTAACTATTTGGAGGCGTAGGCTATGACCTTACTATGTTGCATGAGGACACAACAGAAACCTACCCCAGATGCATCACAATATACTATGAACTGGAGCTGCAGTTAGTCGAGTCTTTAATTCTTGAAAACTCTTCTTGCATGAATCTAACCATTGAAAATTGATCTTCTTCTGAGTCAATCTGTACATGGGAGATACAATAGAAGAAAATCCCTCTACAAACTATCTGTAATAGCCAGCCAAACCTAAGAAACTCCTAATATTTGATGGTGATACGGGGCAAGGCTAGTTTGTTACATCTTCGGTCTTCTGAGGATCTACTCTAATGCCATCACCAGAAATAATATGGCAAAGGAATGCTACTGATCTTATCCAAAATTCTCACTTACTGAACTTGGTGAATAACTAATGATCTCTAAGAGTCCGAAGGATAATTCTGAGATGGTCTGAATGATCACGCTTGGTGTGAGAATAAACAAGAACATCATATATAAAGACTATAATGAACATCTCCAAGTACTTCTTGAACACACGGTTTATCAAGTTCATAAAAGTTGTAGGAGCATTGGTAAGACCAAAGGACATGACTAGAAATTCAAAGTGACCATACAGAGTATGAAAAGCTGTCTTTAAGATGCCACATTTTCTAACTCTTAGCTGATAATAGCCCAATCTGAGGTCTATCTTCGAGAAATAACTAGCACCCTAAAGTTGGTCAAACAAGTCATCAATTCTAGGAAAAGGATACCTGTTCTTGACCATAACTTTATTTAGATGATGGTTGTCAATACACATCTTAAGAGAACCATCTTTCTTGCATAGGAATAATTTTGGTGCACCCCATGGGGACACACTGGGCCTGATGAATCCCTTATCTAAGAGATCCTTTAACTGATCTTTTAGCTTCTTGAGTTTCGCAGGTGCCATTCCATATGGCGAAATAGAGATTGGCTGAGTATCTAGAAGAAGGTCTATGCTAAAGTCTATTTCCCTTTCAGGAGGAATGCCTAGAAGATCTTCGAGAAAGATGTCTGAATGTTCATTAACAAATGGAACTGATTCAAGGATAGGAGATTTGAAACTAGAATCTTTAACATGCACGAGATGATACACACAACCCTTACAAATCATTCTCCTTGCCCGAAGGTAGGAAATAAGTTGACTCCTAAAAGATTAAGTACTACCATTCCACTTTAGGATGGGCTCATTTGGGAACTGAAATTGAACTACTCGGGTCCTGCAGTCGACTATGACATAGCAGGAATGAAGCTAATCTATGATGAGAATGACATCAAAATCAATCATCTCTAATTTGACTAAATCTGCTAACATGGATTTCTAAAATATCATAATAATAAAGTTCCTGTATACCCACTGAGATAGGATAATTTCTCCCACTAGGGTAGAGACTAAAAATGGCTCTGCTAAAATTTTGGGACTGATTCTAAAATTGCTTGCTATGTATGGAGTGACAAAAGATAAGGATGCACCTGGATCTAGCAAAGAATAAACATGAACATAAAAAATCTATAATGTACCAGTAATGATATTAGGAGAATTTTCCTGATCCTGTCGGATCTAAAGAGCATAAAGTCTATTTGGGCGTTGCCTACTAGTAGCACTGGTAGTGGCACCCTATTGGTTCGGGTGACCGGACTGAGCTGTGGAATGATTTTGCTGACCCTGATAACGGGACTGAGGATAATCTCTGACTCTGTGGCCTGGCTTTCCATAACCAAAACAAATAACTTGACCCGCTCTACACATACCCTAATAGTACTTACCGCAAGTCTGATACTGAGGTTAAATACAGGCACTACTAACACGGCCCTGAGATTTAGAGCCTAGTGATCTATCTCTATTGCCATCTCTGAATTTTGGCACTGGGGTACTAACGGAGGAAGGAGCTAGAGCTGCTAACTTAGGATGAAACTGCAAATGGTTTTCTCCTTCGGATTTGGGTTGAGTAAAATTGAAACTGCCTGATCTTTCTCTCTTATTTTACCTCTCCCTAGTCCTAACCTTCTACTTCTCTATCTTCTGGGCATGGGCCATGATCCTGGCTAAAGTCATATCACTATTCAGTATTACAGAACTACACTCATTTACCAGACTATCATTTACCCCTGACACGAACTTGCTCATCTTAGATCTTTGGTCTGCAACGACATGAGGGGAATATCTGGTTAGTTAAGTGAATCTTAGAGAATAATCTCTAAACGTCATATTTCCCTACCTGAGGTTGATGAACTCAAGAACTTTGTCTTCCCTCACCTCTTGGGGAAAGAATCAATCTAAAGAAGTCGTGAAAAATTCCTCCCACTCTATAGGACCTGCATCCTCTAACCTCTCAGAGTTCTACTATTTGTACCAAGTGTGGGCAATATCCTATAACTAGTATGCGGCTAACTTGGAGCTCTGAACAGAAGTAACTCCCATGGTGTCAATGACCTTCTGGACTTTCTCAATGAACTCCTGAGGGACTTTATCAGACTTAGACCAGAAGAAAGATGAAGGGTTTATTTGGGTGAAGTCCCGAATTCTAGCTGCTATGGAATTGGCCAGAATAACTGGTGGCTGTTCATTCTGGGTAGCCATAGACTAAGTAAGTGTGGTGAATGCGGCCCTAAACTCCGCATGAGAAACATGCTCACCCAAAAGATCTTCGGCCTGAGGAGTTGGCAAGTTTCTTCTCTTTGGGGTTATATACTGAAATAAGAGAAAAACAGATTACAATGAGAGTTTAACTTGAGACTATGCTCACTAGCATGACATGAATACTGAAATAAAGGAAACTATTCCTAAAACATCCCATAGCCTCCTGTACATAAATGTGGTGCACAACACACCCATGTACAAGACTCTACTAGATGTTGCTTTTAGACTTCGTAAGACTCTATTGAACCTTAGGCTCTGATACAAAGTTTGTAACGCCTCAATTATCTAAACCGGAATGCTACACAGTACTTATGACCTCGATGGACCTAAAGGTAACCCTTGAATGATATCTGTATTTGTACACTGTAATATACAATATAATAGTGCAAAAAACATGAACATATAGGCCATAAGGTTCAACTGAATAAAAATCTGTCAAAACATAATATCTATACGGGTGAAAGATACCCAAAACAACTAAGAAATGAATCAAATCTAAACTAAATCTAAATACTAAATCTAAAATCCTCTAAGTACTGTCTGAATAAGGAGTTGAAGGAAAATATCTCCCAATAACTCCGTCTAACAAAACTGAGCTGAAATAATAAATGAAATAAAATAATATCATCCTTGAATAGATGAGGACTCACTACAACTCCGCGGCTAGATGCTACTGTTGGTATGGAGCTTGTGTCTTTTAACCTATGGTGTAACATGAAAGAAAGAACCATAGCACAAATCCATCAGTTCAACTGGAGTACTGAGTAACGACTGAGGTAGGCTAATGAAAAAGGGTTTACATGTATGAACAATGCTAACTGACATACTGACATAAACGTGAAAGTGTAAACATACATACATAGTAACTGAGATCATAGTAAATTATAGCTAGATTGTATGTTAATACATGGTTTACTGATAGCTGACATGGCTAAAAATATAGTTCTGATAACATGGTTGACAGTATCTAGCAGTCTTAAATCTGATGGAACAATCTGAGTCCTGCACTATAACTGAAGTTGACTGTATCTGACAGTCCTGGTATACTGATATCTGAAGAACTATCTAAGTTGTTTTACTAAGGCTGAGTCTGAAACTATGGGAGGTAGTTGTTTAACCAACATGACCCATATGTGCCATTATGGCTAAGCTGGGGTCCAATTTCTGCCCAAACTTGAAGGGTGTCAATACCGCGCCATTGGTAAGGACAACATGTGAGCAACCCTCATATAATAGGTAAATCTAGTGAGAACGGTGGGAACCCTTATATAATAGGTTAAGCTACATCATCTACCCTCATACAACAGGCTGTGATGTCTCAACCTATGCTAGCTACGTAGTTCTAGAATGCAAGGATGACTGTTAAGAATCACACCCTTATATACAGGTGGGTTCCTATCCCTGGGTTTACTTAGTTCTAACTTCTACTTCCATCGGAAGAGATTGAACATGATTTAACTAATTTTACGTGAGTAAAACTTATTGAATTCTGTTGACTGACGAAATACTACTGATATCTAATAGCTGACTGAGACCATGATGTTTTCTAAGTCACCTGACTGACTAAATTCTACTGAATCATGGCTTGATTTTGTATATCATGAAACATGACATGGCTCTAGGTACACAACATAGTTTGTGAGTACGAATACCCCCAGGACTCGATAGCAGAAAACTGACACAACATGACTGACTTGATCATAAGATTGGAGTCCATAATTCACATTATCATAAATAGGGGAAATTATAGTTCATGTAGTTTCTCAACATATTAAGCATGGTAGGCCAAGTAACATCTTACCACTCCGAGTGGTAATCGCCATACATGAGCCATCATTCCATGGATTCTGAACCGTATCACTAGGTAAAGTACCACTTTTTCTATGGTTCAGTGTAGCAGAAAGTTTGCTCATCTGCTGCTCCAACTGGTTAATTGAAGCGGAGTGTGAACTAATCAATTGACTCGGGGTAGACAATTCACTCTTCATCGTAGTTACCCCCAATTTGGTAGACTCAACTCCCTTCAATAACTTTTTCATCATGTCCTCCATAGACATCTTGCCGGGGCTAGTTGTTGTAGCATCCCAACTTCTAGGAGGAACATATAAACCACTCCTGTTATTATTACTTCTCCAGTGTCCTTGCTCCCTATCTTTAGGATTAGGCTTGTCATAAAAGTTCCAACCTTGGTTTCCTTGGCTATTGCATCGGAAACCCCTTGGTTACTCACATAGTTTGCCTCCTCATAAGCACTTGGAGCAATAGTACCCTTAGATTTCACAGACTTAACCTCTTTGGTCTTGCCTGACAGCAAGTTCTTGGTCAGCAAGTCCATCTAGTTCTTTAAAGGGTTCATGTTCTGGCTTGCTCCACATCCCTTCTATGCTGCTCCGTAGTCGTACCACCAGAAATAGTCGGGCTAGCCACCATAGAATCCCTGGTGTGCCAAGCCCAACTCTGCTTAGTTAATTTATTCAGTATGTCTGAAGCATCTAGAAAAGAAAGGTCAATGAGCGAACCACCCGCAGCATTGTCGACAATTGGCTTTGTCATAAATTCTAAAGCTTTGTACAACGTATCCATCAAATGCAAGTCCCTTATATTATGGTTCAAACATTATTCCAGCTTCTTTTTAAATCTCTCTCAGGTTTCGTGTTTAGTAGCGAGTTTTCTGATGTTACTGATTTGGTCCCTCAATTGTACCATCCTGGAGGGTGGAAAGAACTATTCTAGGAACGCCTCTTTCAACTATCTCCAGTTGGTTAAAGAATCAAGCTCTAGCTCATTTAACCATATTGTTGCCTCTCTAGACAGAGACAATGAAAATAATCTAAATCAGATTGCATTCTGGCTTACTCCCGGATTGTCAAAATATTTTCAAATGGTGATAAAGTTCACCAAATAAATGTTCGAATCATCACCAGGCAAGCCTCCGAACAACCCCTTCAGATTCAGGAGTTGGATCATGGTACTTGTTATGCTTAATTTTGCACCTGGTTCCAACTGTAAAGGAATTATAGCACCTATTGCACCAGCTCTGTCCATTCCTTCATCATCAGTATCAGCCATATATTTCAAAGGATATTGACCATATCTTCCTCTTACTGGACGGTTTCTATTGATATTTTACTACACTGGTGCAATAATTTGCTCAACTCTCCTTGGGTTTTGAGGATTTAGTAATTCCTCATCACCTAAGTCTTCATCATGAGGCTTCAAATATTGTACTTGTTAACCTAGATTTTGTATGTTCACCTGAGCCTTGGCCAAAGCAGCTAGTCTTTCCACCTCATGTTGTTTAGCCATTCTCCCGATCATCTTGGATTCTGAATTAATTGGCAATAACGGTTCTCCAAAACTTCTTATTTTTGGCATAAACAACAAGGAACCTACAATAAACAAAAACAACAAATAAACATAAATCTGGGAAACTTAACTAACAACAAATTAGCTCACACAAACTTTTAGTTTACAACCGTATTCCCTGACAACGATGCCATTTTTGATAATGCTTAAATTAAACTCTTGGATGGGTGTAAGCAATTGTGTTCAATATAAAACCCAACTAGGTTGGGGCCGAATCCCATAGGGAATAAGGTGTGAACTAAAGTCGTTTGCAATTTAATTCACTTAAAGTGTAACGTTTCTTAAAATGGGGGTTTAAGTGTCACAAATAATTGTTTGCCACTTTGAATTTAATATTTGTAACAAAGATTTTATGAAATAACCAAAATTATGTTCACTAGGGCTTACGGTACATGACAGATTCTAAAGTTAACTTAAGATTCTCACGGTGGTTAGGATAACAAGCTATCTTTATTGATGATATGCTCAAATGTCTCTTGACCTATTCAAGCATCTAATTTCCTAATTCTCTTGTACTTAGAGAATCACTACTTACTGTCCAGATTTTAGCTTAATTTAATCAACGTTGTTATAGTGCTGATTATTAAATAAAGTATTTTCAAATCCCTATTGATAATTCAATTCCCGCTATTTATGATTTCTTTCTCAAGCAAATCAAAGTGGGTACACCTACTGTTTGCAACCAACATACGTTAATTATAATCTCAGAATTACCAAGAAATCCTAACACCTATTGAATCTTGAGTATTTAAAACTTTTTCATAACTTAAACCTAGATTCCATAATTCAGGTTAAAGGTATTTAGCCACTCATCCGGCAATAAACAAGTACACCAATTGAATTCATAATTGAAAAGATCAACTTACAATGATAATTAAGATCAAAAAGTATAACTTGAATTGATTCACAAGGCAAACTTACCAAAATATTGGTCTAGAGAGAGAGCGAGAGAAAAGTATCGTCTATTTTCCTAAAAATTTCTAAGTCAATAATTAGTCAAAAATCTCTTTTAGAAAATCCTAAAATAAGGCTTTAAATAGTTAACCCTAAATAAGAAAAAAAAATAGAAACTTCAGTTTTTTCTCAGAATAGAAAACGTCCGTGATGGCCTATCAAGATTCTAACGGCTTATCACGGATGTCGTCAACTCCTCTTTAAGTTTGGCTCTTGCTGCCTAAGGTTGATGACTACGGTGATACCTTATCACCACCATGACATGGGTCATGGATGTTGTTGCAAAACTTTCTTCACCTTTCATCTTTTGTTTAACACTGACGGCATACTTGATAGCTTATCACTAAGATGATGACATATCATAGATGTCATCATCAATACTTAGTTATTTATTTGCTTCTGATTTCAGAATTTTTGTTTCCTTTATTAGTTGTTCCCCTTCTTCTTTACCTTTACTGCAAAGTCAAAGTAAACTAATCGAAAATAACTAAATTTGCTCAATTACAATTATTTAGAGTTCAAAGGTTTAAATGTGTTAGCATAGGCTCATACATCAATTGATGGATTTGAGATTCTTTGGATTGTTGGTGATATGGCTTATGAGTTAGATTTTCCCCCCCATTTTATTAGTTGTTCATCAAGTTTTTCATGTTTCTATACTTCACCATAACGTTCCAGATTAGTATTATGTCATTCGTTTGGAGTCAATTTATTTATATTAGACGTTGTCTTTTATTGAGGAGTCAATCTCCATTTGGCTAGGGATATTATATGGTTGCGCTCTAGAGGTATTCCTATTGTTAAGGTCTAGTAGAGGCATCGACCTTTAGATGAGGCTAATTAGGAGGTCGAGTCTGATATGCATCATTCTTATCCCCAGCTTTTTGGTAATTCGATTATTTCAGTTTCCTTAGTTTGAGGATGAGCTAGATTTTTAGTGGTAGATGATGCAACAACTTGAACTTTGATGAAGTATGTGAAATATCTATTTCTATCAGATATGACCATTTTACCACTCCCAGACATTGCTTTTTGGTATTTTTGGGGTATGGGAATGATTGGCTTGGTTTTTGGTGTATTTCGATGTGATTTATGTGATATTATAATTTTTGGTGGCTTCGAGTGCCTTAGGACTTCAGTCATCATCATTCGATCCATGTGACAGATGGTAAAACAAACTATGCCAATAGATTTGAAACATTGATTTGAGGGTGGTAGCATGTTGGTATGGTTTTATGACTTTTAAATTTCATTTTGGCCCTCATTTTGGAAAGTTCTGACATTAGATTTCGGTGGTAAAATTTGTTAAAACAACGTCATTTAAAAACTTTGATATCAATATTGAGTTCAGAGCATTGAATTTGATAGGGCAGCATAGTTTGTTTGCATTCATAAGATTTCAGATAAATTTTGAGAGGCCTGTGGTGACTTAGAATACCCCAAATCCTCAGTTGGTGCACCCCCTAATCGCAATGCTAGTATTAAGATTGCAATTAGGGCCTGCAGACATTCGTCTCAACCATGACACTTATCTGTAATCGTGATACCCTTTACAAGCTAGGTACCGCGATCTCAACACATAGTTTGTGGTTGCGATGCCTGGGTATGTAAATACTTGGTTTCTTCCATTTTCACAATTT
This sequence comes from Capsicum annuum, assembly GCF_002878395.1. Taxonomy (NCBI): domain Eukaryota; kingdom Viridiplantae; phylum Streptophyta; class Magnoliopsida; order Solanales; family Solanaceae; genus Capsicum; species Capsicum annuum. Next base: position 139,749,667 of record NC_061114.1, on the reverse strand, counting down.
TTGAGACTTGGAGACTAGGGTTTCATGATTTTAACATAAATACTTGGGTAAGTTCTATAGCACCCATTTCAATTGTTTTCTTCAATTTTAATCATCTAATTCTTGTTTTAAAACTTGTATTAAGTATTGAATTTGGGAATTTTGTCTCGTAAAGCCTAAAAATTATAATTCTTGAATTTAAACCCCAATTTCTACCCTTTTCACTAGGATGAGTTCTAGCCTCATAATTATCACCTTTCCATGAATTTCATTTTCAAAACAATTTCAATACTTGATTTTAAAATGCATTTTGAAGATTTTTACCCGGTAAAGTTTGAAAATGGTTTTTCTTTGATTTTGACCTTGTTTTTTACTCGTTTTCTCTTTGTTTTTCATCTATAGACTCCTAAAAATATGGAAAACATATTTTTGAAATAAATCAACAATTTTGCACTTCTTTTTCAAAACCCATTTTAGGGGTTCATTTTGATCCTTACTTTAAACTAGGCAATACGGATATCTTTATCTTTCTTTTAACGTCTAGTTTCTATATTTCTATGTTTTATTTGATTTTGGGTCCATTCAGAAGGAGTAATATTATGGATTAAAGGTTTTTTGGGTTTTCAACATTCGAGGTAGGTTATGACTTAACTTCTTTCTGACTAGGCTAGTAGTTAATGTTGATACAAAAGCATGCTAAGGGTGAGGGAACTAATCATTAAAATGGCTATTTTAATGTGTTGTGCCCGTGTGAGGGAAAATATGTGATGTTATAAGGGGTTTTTTGAACATTATGTGCTATATGTGACCGTATGTGGTCCTATGTGATATTGATAGCCTTGTATACATAATTATAATTGTATATTGTTTGATAAAAAACCATGGCATGGTACCAATTATGTGTTGTGATTTATTTATGCTATATTGGCATACGAATCATGTTGGATTTTATGGACGATTGGAAATAATGAGTGGGATATTTGGCTCACATAATGGTATACTGGTTGGTTGTGGAAATACTTATAGTGGTTAATTTTGGAAATACTCATTGTGGTTTGTTGTGAGCATTACATTCTCATACTCATTTATGAAACATTGGTAGCATCATGGAAATATGAGAAACACTAGCAATACTTTTTTTGACAAAAATGTGAAATCTTATAAAACCCTCCTTCAGGGATGTGTCGGGGAAGAGATACTGATATATGTGGAATGTATATAGGTTGATGAACCCACATGTATCTTACATCTTACATCTTTAGCTCCGTTAGTGTATATGGAGACTATGAAATGGTCTTGGAGGTTGAGCGATGATCTCAGAGGTTTTAGAATTTGCCTGGTGTGTGTGCAAAGTGAAATTATGAATATGGGTTTAGGAGATCATACAGGCATTTCTTTTATAGCCATATTTCATATCCTTTTTTATCTACCCGTGTTACATTATGTAGTTAGACTCGTTAAGCCTTTAGCTTTTTCTTCAGTACCCATTCTTGTGATAAATTTCATATTTTTGAGTAAATATGGGTCTCTTATGATGAGGGCACAGATTTGATGATGGTTAGGTGACTTGTATAATCTTCATGATTGATTAATATGCATGAGTTTTCTAACTTGGTCGAGTCAATTCTTGAGGTTAGGATGTTTAGAAGTAGTGTGCATGAGTTTTCAAACGTATATAACATGCCAGTGGTGGAAGTTGCCATTCATGTAGTCGTTCATAGTTCTAGCTTGGGTGTCTTACTTTTCGTAGTAATTTTTGATTATTCTTTTTATGGTGATTAATGTAAAGAGTTGTTTGAGGATGAATAAGCTTCAAGTGTGGGGTGGTTATCTTAGATGTATTTGTACACGTAAATGTCATTATCTACATGGTTTAGTCTAGTTTTGAGGACTTATTTTGTGATTAATGAGTTGGTAATGGTATAATTTATCATCTATGTGTTAAAATACTTGTTTACATTGTTTAAGTTGTATTCAAAACAAGTTAGCCTCAAATTGGTCACATAGAGTTTAAACGAGAATACTATTGTTACTAGCTTGAGTTATGTGTTGTTCTAGTGTATCATAGGGAATTTTATTGTATTAGTGTGCACTAATTCATGGTTTTATACCATGTGAGATGTTAAGATCAATGTTCAGAAGCATTACAAGGTCAAATAATGTTGGACAAACAACGATAATGTGAGGAAATCAAAGTAAAAAAGAAGGAATTTAAGATGGCATAATCTTGAAGTTTGGAGGCCATAGGTGTGCCACGCTTGAAACTCCAATATATGGGAGTTATATGAATCAAGAAAAAAATTAACATGTCAATAAACAATAAAAATCTATGTTAAGGGCATTCCATATCCTAAACGTGCCAACACATGTGTGTGACATGCCCAAGGGCCAAAAACTGGCAACTTCATTCCTAGTATAAACAAAACACTTTTCTCTTGTTGTAAACACCATGGATGACTTTTGGGGCTTGAAATATGATTGAGGAGTCTTAAATTAGGTTTATTAATCTTTACTTTAGTTTACTTTTGGTTTTTATATAGGAATTTCATTCTTGTGATTCATTGTAAGACCATGAGTTGCTACACAGCCTCGTCAAGGGTTGAGGCCAATAACATGAATACTTATGCATTAAATTGAGTTTTCATAAGTTTTTTATCACTATTGTTTGTTTATATTTCCCTATTATTCCAATTCTATGAATTTTCAATCCTTAGCATAAACCTATATTTCTATTTTGAGCCCAAAAATAGGAACAATATATTAGATCGTGGGATCCTATACATTTAATAGATCGAAGTTAAGATAGAAATATACAAAATTTTTCCCATCTGGTTCATATACAAGTAGAAATATAAATGTTTTTTAACTTATTTCTCACATCCCTACTCAATGATGCAGTTATGAAGCTAATTTAGATAGACGATTAGAGGATAACCATTCCCGAATTATCTTACCAACCTTGTGAATCAACAACCATTATAACTAACTAAATCAATGAGATTGAATAGTCTAGTAGAATTGTTTGCATTTCCATAACCCTGGGTTTCTCCCCATTATTGTCTCCACCACTTTGTAATTTTAAATTGTTTATGGTTACTTTTGAATTCATAAATCTCAAACATTAGTAGTTACACTTGCACTTGTTTAATCTAAATAGTAAACCTAGAATTTAATTGTTGTTAAACCAAGTCCCTGTGGGTTCGATATCCAGCTCGAAAGGGCACATTACTACTTGTATTACCATGTAAACTTGTGTGTACGATTGTGAGACGGGCACGATCATGAAGATAGTCATACGTGAGCATGCATGGAATCAAGCCTAGGGAGTGTACAAGTTGAAGTGTGAAGAGGGATTTGGACATAAGAGGCTCCCTTGGAATATATGTAGGGGCGGCTTTGTTGTGTCCAAATCCCTCTTCACACTTCAAGTTTTACACTTCCTTGGTTGGACTATCATGCCACCCCTTTTAGTACAACTAATTTGTTTGTGTTTTGTAGGTAACTTCTTGGGAACAATGGATAACAATGCTCTTAATGCTATCTTGGCCAGGATTGAAACTCTTTCCCGTAGAATGGCTAGAATGAATATGGGTTATGATAGATTAAAATTGAATATGGCATCAATAAAGGGTAACATGTTAACTATGATTGAGATGTTGGATCGTATGGAGAGTCGAAGGAACTCTTGTGCTTCTACTCCAGAAACTTTACATCCAACAATCAATCCTCAAGCCAAGTTGGCTAAGTAGGCCACCTTCCCCACAAATTGATCAAGTCCAACAAGAAGGACTCTCAAACTAAACTTTTCCATCCAAGCTCCAAAGCTGAGTTCTCCCATCCAAGCTCCACAACCGAAGATGCACTTCACCAAATCAATCCTCTCAATTGAAGCTCCACTTCCCCAAAGCTGAAACATCCATGTAGAGGTATATGGTAGTGAGGGACATGAAGAATACAGAGTCTTTGATAATGCTTATATGATGGAATATTAATTTATAGGAAGATGTAGGGATCAACAAGGAACCCTCCACCAAGTAGAGATATGGGAATTGAGGCGGATGAGATTGAGGGAAAATCTCAAGATGAAGAGAAAGTTGAGGTGAAAAATAAAGATGGTGGTGAAGATGTTTGGATATATGGTGATGCATGTGCTGTGCCTAATTGAAAGACAAAATGCCATGAATTTGAGGTCAAACTCCTCTCAAGATGGAGAGAATGATACAGGAACGATCACAAAGATGGGAGTATGTGAGCTTGCATGGAATCAAGTTGAAGTGTGAAGAGGGCTTTGGATATATCAAAGCCACCCCTACATACACTCTAAGGGCACCTCTTTCTCTCCCTTCATTAAGGGCTTTTGGACCTTTCATTCTATGTTGTAATAAGTCTATAAATAGACTACTATTAGGTCTTTATTTCTTTAGTTGTTGAATGATATTTTAAGACACATTTTTGGACACCTTTCTTCTCTCTATGGAGAGTGTAACATCTTAGTTTAGGTCTTGGAAAAGCAACCAAAACCGGTGATACTAGTATGGAATCACTAGTGTTGCAAAACTTGGTTTGAAACCTTGGTGCTTGAGTGGTTCACGCCCTCTTTTGTCATTGTATGAGTGTAAGTGTTGCTTTATACATTTATTAAGGGTCTTAGTGTTTTAAATACACTTAGGTTCTTAGTTCTTATAAGATTTGATGTCTCACTACCTATCTTTACTTCTTGTAATTGTTTGTTGTTGTTATAAGTGAAATCATTGGTTCTTGCTATCTTTGATATTACTCCTCTTATTCATCTCGTGTATTTTTTGCCTTGATGTGAATTCTCCTTGTTATTGTTGAGTTTGTGGATGGTTTGTTAACAAAAGGAGGTCCTACGGGTTGTGTCTCCTCTTTGGGTGTTGTGTTCTCTTCTTGTTCTGGTGTTTTGTATCTTGTTTCTGTATTGTGGGTTGATTACGCTATTAGCTAGGATTACAACAGAGTTGAAAATAACACATAATAATTATTTGACTTAAAGGAGAACTCCTCAGACTTGCTAATGAAAGTAAAAATGCAGACTTGATAATAAGCATTAGCGACGTATTTTAGCACATTAGGACATGCGGTCAATGTTGTTAGCTACATTGAAAAACTTTAAAATCTTACTTTGTAACAAAAGTATTGGATTTCATACCAAAGAAGATGAAATAGAGTATCCTTAAATACCTTATTGTACAACTCCAATATTAATCCAAATTAACGTCCTACCTTTTTGATTAATTATCTCCAATAAAGCATATGGAAAAACATGTATTAATAACTAACCAAGACATTTGGGCTTCTTATTTTACAAAAACTATAGTCGGGTAGTAAGCCCATAATTTATCAAATCAAAGTTGTTATTTTTAACCCTTTTATCCTCCAATTACATCCATATACCAAATGGATTCTTTTAATATCCACTGAAACAACTTTGGCTTTATTACACCCTCAAAAAAGTATACAAAATAGAGTTGGCAGTAAATATGTTCAACATTTTATTCGGGGGCGTACCACAACACCTTTCTTATATATTTTAATACAAATTACTTACACCTTTCACCAACATCAACACGACAACCCAATATATACACATTAAAGAATCCATAAAATAGACCTAAATTTCTTTTATTGTAGCAACGAAATATTGACCTCATCATTCCTTGAGTTCTTAATTCTTTATCAAAACTCATACATAAAGAGGAAAAAATGGAGTAGTCACATTACATCAATTTTCTATAAATTATCTTTTTTACTTGAGTTCTTCAACAACTTGAACTTCCCTACACAATTTAAACCAAAGAAGAAAAAACAAGTTTCTTATAATAAAAAAAGTGAGCAGTTAGCTTGTTTTATATTCTGTCTTGCACTTAAAATTAAGAATGAATAACATATTTTTCTAATATTCCATGGGATAATTACGCTAAATCATAAGTGTTTTTACTTTCCTTGACTTGCAAAGGTGATGGTTTTCTCAAGAACCCTAGAAGAGAAATTAAGGTTGTTGTCATAAGCCATGAGAGAAAAAGTACAAAACTGAAGTTGAATGGGCAGTAATTGTGTTAAAATGAGTACATAGACCAGCTATATCGCTTGTATATTGAGCCTTGTAGAGCCTTCTTTTTAACTTATTTTCAGCCAGAAATTAGTCCAAGTAGGTGATGCACCTACTTAAGGGTTCAAGATGCTATAAACGTTAAATTATGTGATGTACCTACTAGCTTTATTAAAGTCTAAAATGACCTTTAACTTATTGAGCCTTTGATAGATTTTTTAGTGTTGGACCCTTCCTCTATTTTCCTTTTCTTTTACTTAGTTTTGTCCATAAACGAGTATATTAAATATAGGCCCAATTTCATCCATAGCTAAGTCCATTAACTTGGTCCATCTAGCTAATGTAGGTGACTCACCTACCTGATAAACTAAGTCAATCAAGAACCTTAATATTTTAATCCATTTTTAGTTCTTAATCGCTTCAGTTTAACTTCAAACTTATATTCACTTTATCACTTGAACTTTAGAGTAAAATACTAACTTACGATTCTAAGTTGAATAGTTGTATACACGTTAACTTGGTTGTGTCACATTAAAATGTATGGGTAGCATTTAGAAACCCATTTACACATCAATACTGACATAACAATCTGGTTCATTACATATGCTACAAGGCTATATCAACTTCCATATAAGTAGAGCAAGTACAAGAAAAATATGTGCTATTACACATAGTAAGAATGTAGTCAATTCATGCTAAGAATGACATTGATATCTACCATATCTAACTTTACAAGGTCACCCAAGGTGACTTTTTTAGAAACTGTACTAGGCAAGTTTAATATACCTGTCCAATTATAACTAAATCACCAACTGGAGGAGAGATCAAAAGAGGTTGTAAATGAATGTTAGGACTAATATCAAAGTCTATATCCATATAGAGAGTTACAAAAGAAAGTTGGATCCAAGATCTAATAATGCATTAACATGAATATGAAAGACTTATTACATACTAGTGACTACATCATGAGAACCTTTCTTATCTTATTGTATCTGGAGGGCATATAATCTGTTTTGACGCTGGCCACCACCTACACTAAATAAGGCACACTATTGAGTAAAGTGACTATTGGAGCTGCTTAAGTGTTGGATTGATTAACGAGCATCTCCACTCTTTAAATTTTCATTGAGGTACCTTGAAAATGATGCTCGGTGTTGCCTTACCAATAAAAATTTCCACTACTGTCCATATACCCTCCTTGATGGTTCTTACCACACCACCTAAAAACTGGATTAGTACCCCTACTAGTGACAGAGAACTGGGACTTAGAGCCTAGTGTCCTATACTGATACTTTTTCCTGAACTTAAGCACTGGAGCACTAGAAAAAGATGAGGCTAGGGCTGAGAATTTCTGGAAGAAATGAGAATAATTTCCACCACCTGACTTCTATTAAGAGAAATTAGAACTACCTATTCTGGACCTCTTACTCTCTCTTTTATTCTCTTTGATTTTATCTTCCTTAATATATTAAGCATAAACCATCATCCTAGAGATATTCATCTTCTTAAACAACATAGCAATCCTATACTCTTCGACTAAATCCTTTTAAACACCAGATATAAACTTACTCATACAGGCCCTCGAGTTAGAAACCATGACTGAAACATAATTTGCCAATTGAGTAAACTTAAGAGAATACTCCTTGATTCTAATCTAATCCTGCTTCAATAAATGAATTTCTGTACCTTGGCCTCCCTTAGCTCAAGTGTGAAGAACCTGTCCTGAAATAAACTCATCCTATTTTACTGGTCCTACATCAATACATCTATCCTCCTTTTATTACTTATTCTAGGTGTAAGTCACTCTTTGTAACTGATAAACTACCAAGTCAACACTTTCAGTTAGAGTGACACCCATGATCTCAATAACTATCTAACTGCTAATCGTAAATCTTGTGGATATTTTTCACACTTAGACCTAAAGTATACCCAAGGATTATTTCTAGTAATATCTTGGCCTCTAGTTGTTACTTTATTCATTATTGGGTTAGGTATTGCTATAATTGACTGGTTATTTAAGATTGTCATAGATTGGTCTAATACTATGAAAGTAACCCAGAATTCAACATAAGAAACTTCTTTATTCAAAGGGTTTGCTAGAGTTGGTGGTGGTGCTTACCAATTCTTAATACTGTCATCATGTGTATTCTATAAACTTGTAGATAATGAGTTCAAAAAGGTTTAATAGATTTCACATCATGCTTACACTAGTCCCTACCAGTCCTCCTTGAGTTACTCGTGCTAATACTGTTCATGCCCCACTGCTTGAGGATATATTTCTAATCCTAAATTCTATCAATCTATTCATCTTGCGACTCAGTTGGTTACTTCTCAGTCTCCTTAGCTTGACCGTATTAGTTTTGTTGGTCTATATTTTGAGGTTACTATAGTTGGACAATTTATGAGGTTGAAACCTTCAACCTTTACAGGCTCTAAAATTGAGGAATATCCTTAAGATTAATTGATAAGATGGAGAAAATACTCAGGGTGTTGCATGCTACTAATGGATAATGATTCAGAGTTTGCTGCATATCAGTTGAATGATGTGGCATATCAGTGGTATGAAGAGTGGGAGTAGTTGACGGGTGATACTGCTGAGCAGGCTATGTAGAAGGAATTTTTTAGTTCTTTCCTTGATCGTTTCTTTCCTCAGGAGTTGAGAGATTCTAAATCTAAGTAGTTTGTGAACTTGAGGCATAGAAACATGATTGTGAAGGAATATTCCTTTAAGTTCCATCAGTTGTCTCACTATGCTCCAAAGATGGTGTCTAGCATAAGGGCTAGAATAAGAAAGTTTGCTTTGGGTTTGTCTCAGGACATGGTGCTATAGTATATAGTAGCGATTTTGAATAATGAGATAGATATTTCTATGCTGGTGATATATATGCATGATGTTAAGGATGAGATGAATAAATAAGATAAAATAGGGGAATGACAGTAAGAAATTTAGATATTTAAAGTAGGGTAGAGCCAATAGAATAATGGTATAGATGATAGGTAGTGGGGTAAGAAGAGGACTTGGGAAAACTCGTGTTCATATTCTACGACTTGTGATCTATATCCTAAGACATTTGGGGATCATCTCCTTTAGGTTGATAGTGGATTTAAGGCATAAGGTACCCCATCTTAAGCTAGTGGAGCTAAACCAACCCCACTTTATCCGCCTTATGGAGATTGCCGTCATTTGCACCATGGTAATTAGGATGAGGAGAAGAATCAGTGTTTCAATTATGGCCAGCTTAGTTATATCCAGTGGAACTACCCATCAAAAAATGTTGCTTCTAGAGCTAATAAGGTTACAAATTCTAATTCTTCATCTTCTGTGCCAAAGGGTGCAACTTCTAGTACCGACACTAGTTAGAATTGTCTTTATGCTGTTGCCACTAATTACGAATATGAGGCATATCCTAATGTAGTTACTAAAACACTATAGTGAAGTTTAATTCCTTATCTTAGATCTCGGAAGTTTATTTCAAAGGAGTGTTTGTATCATTTAATTTGGGTTAAAGATTTTAGTTTTGAGGTTCACTCTTCACAATCTATCTGTGTGGTTAATGAGCTTCCTTAAGTGTTTCCCAATGATCTTCCTAGTATTTCTCCAAATAGGGAAATAGATATTAGGATTGATCTTCTACTAGATACCCATTCTATATCTATCCCTCCACACAGAATGACTTCGGCTGATTTGAAAGAACTTAAGGAGCAGTAAAAGGATCATATTGATAAGGGTTTCATTAGTCCTAGTGTTTTTCCATCGGGTACACCTATTCTTTTCATGCTTAAGAAGGACGGTTCCCTTTGGATATGTATATCTCATTGTCAGTTGAATAGGGTGATAGTGAAGAATAAGTACCCTCTCTCTAAGATTAATGATTACTTTTACCATCATTAAGGTGATAAGTATTTTTCTAAAATTAATCTTTGGTTGGGCTATCACCAGTTAATGATTAGTAAGTTAGATATCATTAAGACTACTTTTTGTACCCGGTTCTATCTTTTGAGTTAGCTAATGCTCTGGCTATGTCATGGATCTTATGAATCGAGTTGTTAGGAAGTTTCTGGATTAAGTTATCATGGTATTTAATAATAATATCTTGGTAGTGAGGAGGATCATTCCAATCACCTCTGAGTAGTATTGCAGACTCTTAAGGATCAACGTTTATATGACAAATTATAAAAGTGTGAGTTTTGGTTGAGTATTGTGACTTTTATTGGTCACTATGTTTTTAGTGTGTGGATCATGGTGGATCCATAAAATTTTGAAGCGGTTAAGATGTGACCTAGACCTATGACTCCAATCGACATTTGGCGGTTCTTAGGTTTGGCCTAGTATTATAGAAGGTTGTGGAGAGTTTCTCTACATTTGTTGCTCCATTGACTAAGTTAACTCAGAAAAAGGTAAAGATTCTATGGTTTGATGCTTTTGAGAGTAGCTTTGAGAAGCTAAAGAATAAGTTGACTTCTGCTCTAATTTTGACCCTGCCTAAGGGTGCTGATGAGTTTGTTGTTTACTGTGATGCATCATGTGTAGCATTATACTATGTCTTGATACATTATGGAAAGGTTATGACATATGATTCTAGGCAGCTGAAAGTTTATGAAAATAATTATCTGACTCATGATTTGGAGTTATTGGTTGTAGTTTTTGCTTAGAAGATTTGGCTCCACAATTTATATAAGGTTCAAGTGGATATCTTCTCTGATAATAAGAGTTTGCAGTATGTATTCACCTAAAAGGAGTTTAATCTCAAGCAAAAAAGATGGCTTGAATTGCTCAAGGACTATGATCTGAGTCTTTATTATCATCCGGGTAAAGCCAATTTTATTTTTGATGCTTTTATCAGGTTGTCCGTACGAAGTTTATCTTATGTGGATAAAGAGAAGAGGGTATTAGTGAAGTATATTCACTATTGGCCCATCTTGGAGTTTATCTCTTGGATTTTAAAGATGGAGGTGCGATTGTTCAAGAGGTGGTTGAGTCATCTCTTGGTACTGAAGTGAAAGAGAAACATGTTTTGGATACTATCTTAATATAGATCATGACTGATGTAGGCTAGTTGAAGGTCATGGCTTTTGAGATTAGTAGTGATGGTATCTTGAGGTACCAAGGTAGGTTGTGTATTCCTAATATTGATAGGTTGCAAAAAAGGATCTAGGTTGAGGCTCGTGAGTTAAGGTATATAGTTCATCCTAGTTCAATAAAGATGTGTCATGATTTGAAGGAGAATTATTGGTGCAATAATATGAAAAAAGATAGGGCAAATTTTGCGGACAAGTGCATGGTTTGTCAGCTAGTGAAGGTTGAACACTAGATGCCTGGTAGATTATTTCAATAGATTGATTTACCCATATGGAAATGGGAGGTGATCAATATATATTTTGTTATAGGTATTATGTGGTCTCGCAATTATTTTGATTCAATTTGTGTCATTGTTGATAGGGTGACTAAGCCTGCTAACTTCTTGACTGTATGGACTACTTATTCTAGAGAGGATTACATGAAGTTGTTTATTCAGGAGACATTTAAGCTTCATGGTGCTCAAATTTCCATTATTTTTTATCAAGATACATAATTCTCAACTCATTTTTGGTGTTAGTTTCATCAAGTCTTCGTCACATGTGTTAAACTAGCTTATCTTTTGACCCTCAAAGAGATGGACAAATGAAATGACCATTAAGACTTTGGAAGATATACTCAGAGCCTATGTTATTGATTTTAGTGGTTATTGGGTTTATCACTTGACTGTCATTGAGGTTGCTTATAATAATAGTTCTCACTTGTGTATTAGGATGGATCCTTTTGAGGCTTTTTATTGTAGGAGGTGTAGATCTCTTATTAGATAGTTTGAAGTTAGTGAGATTAGGTTGTTCGATTTGTACTTAGTTCACCAAGCCAAAGAAAAGGTGAAGCTGATTTGTGATAGACTTAAGAATACTCAGAGTCACCAAAAGTCCTATGCATATTTAAGGCAAACAGATTTGGAGTTTGAGGTTGGGATTTGGTGTTCTTGAAGGTATCTTTGATAAAAAGAGTAATAAGATTTTGAAAGAAAGGAAAGCTCATTCCTCGATATATTTGTCCATAATTGAGTTTTAGGAGAGTGGGTAAAGTTGCTTACAAGTTCGATTTGCCTTCGAGTTTGGGTTCCATTCTTTGGATTTTCATGTATTGATGTTGAAGAAGTGTGTGGGTAATCCTTCCTTGGATGTTCCCAATGAGTGTGTTGGTATTTTGGATTTATTGTCTTATGGGGAAGTCTTAGTTGAGATGTCGGATTGGTAAGTCCGTTGTTTGAGGACTACGGATGTCGCTTTGATAAAAGTTATATAGAGAAATCAAAAGGTAGAAGAAGATACTTGGGAAGCTTAAGAGGACATGAAGTCAAAATATCCATTCTTGTTCCCCGTATTAGACAATCGTGCTTGAGGTATGTGTTTTCCTTAACATCTTTGATTTTTTAGTTTGTTAAAGAAAAGTGTGGTTATGTTTTGGTCTTTAGAATTATACTAAGGGATACATTGATTCATTATTTAGGGATGAATGATCCATTGGGGGGGGGGGGGGATGTAACACCCCCGACTTTTGGCCTCCAAAAATTTTTAGTTTTCTCTTCACTACTCAAACTAAAACTTAGCCTATGAGTCATAGTCAGTCATTACGGGTGTTAGGACCTTAATCGTAGCATAACCAATAAGTATTATCTGTGTTACTGTCTTTATTACAACTCACACCTAATGAGTCATAAAGACTCAATATAAGTCGTAGTGCCTCAATCATATATTGATTAGTGTAGGTACCAAAATCTCTATTTTGGGTACAACTAAGACCATACGAGTCACAATAATATATTATAAGCTGTAATGTGTGATTCATAGTATCAAGAGTATAGTGGTACCTTGTTTCTATTGTGACGATTATTGGACCCTATGAGTTGTAATGTGTGACTACGAGTCGTATGATACGACTTGTAGGGTCAATAGTTGGCATGCCTTGGGACACTTCCCAGAATATGAGTCTAGGGGATGACTTAAAGTCAATCGTAAGGTGACTTGTAATAACTGGGCGACAAATTTTTAATGTTTCATTAAGGGTACATTGGTTATTTTCCTCTTTCTCCAATTGTGACCACAACTTTAAAACCTTTTTGGGACCACATTATTATCCCAAAACATAATAAAACAAATTCTTAAACTCTCTCAAATCCTTAAGTCAAGAACAAGCTAGTGTTTCCTAAGGTTTATTATTTAGAACTTTTGAGTGGTGATTTCTCTCCATAATTATCATAATTTCATGCATGTTACTCTTTCCCTTAAAGTATGTGTTTAAATTGTTGTTTTTGTGGATTTGAGTATGGGTTGAGGGGTTTTGGAATAAATATTACTTGAATTGGATTCCCATGATTTTATATGCATTGTTTATGCTTTATTAATTATTTTTGAACTAATTAGGTGCATGGGTATGGGAATTGGTAAGGAGGTCGAGGCATTCCCCAAATTGATGATTTTGTTGGAATTTGGTTTTAGATATTGTTTTCCCTCGACCCACTTGTGTAATTTGGATTTGGAATAAGGATTATCACATGGTATTACTTACTCCCTTATACTATTACATTGCATAAAAGGTTTAAATGGATGAAAATGCTTTTGAAGTCCTTGTTGGCCATTTTTATATTTTAAACAAGATTTATTGAACAAAAGGGATCGTGGTGTTCCCCTAATTTTATTTGATAAACTAAAAGGGTCTAGGCATTTCCTAAATTTATTTAATGGACAAAAGGGGTGGTTATGGCATTCCCCCAAGATAATGGAATTGGTGTGGCATAATTATAAGCATACAAGTTTCATGGTATGACGATACTTGTGGTTGATGCCTTAACGGCTATTACTTGGTTAAATGGATTACTTATGTGAAACTGGTTTTAATTAGGCTTGAAAGAGGAGGTGTATCTTTCCATTTAAGGTGGAGGTCCTGAGGGGTCAAATACTGAAAACCACATTTGCGGCATAGGGGTCTTTACTGTCGTGTGCATTAGTTCACACTTACATATATATATATATATATATATATATATATATATATATATATATATATATATATATATTAGATTGGTTGGGGTCAAGGCATTCCCTCGCTCATTCTTGTATTTTCCTGGTTAGTGTGGCTAACCTTTACTGTGACCCTTTCAACAGGGGGAATTGAACCCACACAACCCGCAGGTGCCCTTAGCAGTTAGAGCTACACAACACAGGTTAATGTTTTAACTTTTATGCTAAGCCTTGTAACCTATATTGACATGTTATATATATATATATATATATATATATATTTATATGTATATAATTGTGTTCTTTCGTTTAGGATAATTTTGAAATGGTTTTATCATGACATTACTTTATCTTTTTCCTAAGTTACAAGCTAGCGCTCACCGCGCTAACCATCTCAGGACATTGTATGCCCACGTGATATAGGAACCAAAGACACTTTTGCTTTTCTTACACAGTGATTAAGTGATTTTTGGATTGATCAGGATTTAACTTGAAGTGGTGAGCTTCCATACTTTGAAAAGCCCTCACTCATGTTGTTGTTCCATTATGTTTTAGACATCTCTTTTTGTAGTTATTTTGGTTATAGTTGAGGGAATATCGAGACATAGGTTGTCTGTTAATTATTAGAGGCTTTGTGGAATAATATGGATTGGGATTTTTGTTTAGCTTCTTAGATTCCCTTCTCAGTTAATTGAGTTACTTATCTTGTTGTATGTTTGGAATTTAGCTATATCTTGCTATAATATTGGAATTCATCTACTTATAGTTGTATTGTGTATTGTTTGACTAGGAAAAAGGGGTGGTCTTTGGTCCTTGATGGACTTGAGATACCCGTCACATCCAGGTGCTGGTTTGGGTTAGACAATAGACTGTAGCTATGACTCTAAGAGTTGAGGAACCTCCTACGTTGAAGTTTCTTAGTCAATAATTGCCCACCCTACTATGTCTCTTGAGAAGAAGAAGATTCTGAGTAGGTTCTTGAGACTGACTCAACCTAGGTTTTTTGGTACACCGAGCGAGGATGCTTATGAGTTCTTGGTTGCTTGCAAGGATTGGCTCATTAATTTAGGCCTAGTTGAGACTTATAGTATGGATTTTACTATTTTTCAATTGTGTTTTGAATGTTCACATTGGTGGAGAGATCATCTTGATTCAAGGCCAGATGGATATCCCGTTTTACATGGAATTAGTTTATTGAGGTCTTCTTGGAGAAATATATGCCCCGTAACTTTAGAATCACTTTAGAGACAAGTTTTCAAGGTTGAAGTAGGGCTCTATGACTGTTATCAAGTATAAGGCATGATTTCATAAGTTGGCTAGACTTGCTATATCTATCCTGTCAATCAAGTATGAATGAGTTTAATGATTTTTTCGGGGAATAGGACTCCTACTATGTATGGCTATACTGAGTTTGGTTATTGTTGGTAGATTTTTTTGAGGTTTCTATTCATGCTTAGGTTATGGAGGAAATACATCACGGGTCCCAAGGAAAAGTAATAAGAGCCTGTAGAGCCATAATAATTTTAGTAGGATCCGTAGTGGCTGATGGTTCAAAGGCCTTGGTTCTTACGATATGTATCCTCTGCCTCATCCTTATCATTATTAGGGTTAGTTAGGGTAAATATCCTCTGTGTCAACCTTATCAGTAAAAGGGTTAGTCTAGTATGGCCAATTATGTTATATTTCAGATTACAAATAAAAGCCAGTCTAGCAACAATGATTACCAAGGACAAAGTTGTGGTCAACATCTGAGGGGTTCAACTTTTAGGTATGCTTATTGTTGTGGTTAATTGAGGTCAATCGTATCTTCAGGTTTCAGTATAATGCATAGAGCATGTTATAGTTGTGGGGCCTTTGACTATTTCTCAAGAGAGTGCCAAATCTTAAAGTAGTGGTTCCTACAGCTCATAGTGTCCCACTGATTAGGGCTATACTTTTCCGACCTAGAGGTGGTATGTGTTATTGTTGGAGTGGTCCCCAAGATAATCATGGAGGTCCTTAGGTCAGTTGGAAAAGACATGGGTCAAGCGCCCAAGTAGGTCGCAAGTGAGGTCTGTTGTATGCTGCACCTGGTATACCCAGAGAAGATTCTTTAGATATTGTTATTACAAGTAAGATTTTAATATGCCATCAGATGGATTTTGGTTTATTTGATTCGGAATCCCCTTATTCTTATATATCTACTTATTATGCCACATGGTTAGTGTTATCTTGGAATTGTTTTTATCTATGCCATTATGTGTATCTAGTCTGATGGGTGATTCTTTAGTGGTGGATAAGGTGTATAGATTATGTGTTGTACCTGTTAGAGATTTTGATAATTAGGTTGATCTTAGTTTGTTAGATATGGTGAATTTTTATGTGATTTTGGGGATGGACTGGTTATCACCCTCTCATTTAATCTTGCATTGTTTTCCTAAAATCGGTACCTTAGCTATGCCCGTCATACCTATTTGTTTGTGGCACGGATTATTAACTGCGAGCTGAAGGAGATTATCTGTTATGTTTGGGCTAGGAGACTTATTTCAAGGGATTTGAGTCTTATCTCTCTTATATTCATGATGCTTGTGTGGAGATGTGACTTTCATAATATTTTTCCTACTGATCTACCTGGTCTTCCTCTTGAGCATGATATTGAGTTTGTTATGGATGACGAGCTGGTAACCCAACTTATTTCTATGGCACCTATTTTATGGATCATGGCGAGCTTAAGGAGTTGAATTCTTAGCTTCAAGATCTTTTAGGTAAGGGTTTTATTAGACCAAGTCTGTTGCTTTGGGGTGCTCCTGTTTTGTTTGTGAAGAAAAAAAATGGTTCCTTAATTATGTGTATTGACTATAGGATTCTTAAGAAGTGAATAGCGAATAACAAGTGTACTATGGCTCACATCAATGATTTATTTTACAAACTTTAGGGAACATTTGTGTTCTGTAAGATTGACTTAAGGCTCAATTACTATCTGTTAAGGATTCAGGCTGAGAACATTCCAAACAATCTTTAGGACTCGTTATGGTCATTATGAGTTCCTAGTGATGTCTTTTAGGTTGACCAACCTCATTTATGAATTTGATGAATCGTGTGTTCAATCTTTATTTGAATTTTTTCATGATTGTGTTTATCGGCTACATTCTTGTGCATTCAAGGAGTAGAGAGGAGTATATGTAGCACTTGAGGAATGTGCTCCAAACTTTAAGATATAATAGGTATTTTTCCAAATACTCAAAGTATGAGTTTCAATTTGAGTCAGTAACAATCCTAGGACATGTGGTGTCTAAGGATGGGATTATAGGTGACCAAGTGAAGATTGAGGTGATTCATGATTGGACAAGTCCTACATCTTCGTTTGAGGCTCATAGCTTCATTGGTTTGGCCATTTATTATATGTAGTATATTGAGGGTTTTACTAGTATTACACCATCGATGACCAGATTGATCGGGAAGGAGGTTCATTCTAGTAGTCTGAGGAGTATAAGTCAAAATTTCAAAATCTTAAGGGATTTCTCCTTTCTACTCCTATATTGGTTCTTTCTTTAGAGGACTATGGATTCACTGTGTATTGTGATACTTTTGGTCTTGGTTTATGTTGTATATTAGTGTAGAAGGATTGCGTTATTCCTTATATATCAAGGCAATTGAAGGTGCACAACAGTAAATACCCCACTCATAATTTGGAGTTGGCGATGGTAGTTTTTGTTCTTACGATTTGGTGGCATTATATTTATGTTGTGCATTCTAAAATCTACATGGATCATCATAGTCTTCAATAACTTATGACCTAGAGAGAGCTTAATTCTAGGCAACTTAGTGGATGGAGTTTCTTAAGGATTACGGCATCTCTATTTTATATAATCCGAGCAAGGGGAGTGAGGTAGCAGACACATTGAGCTGAAAGGCGATATGTATGTATAGCTTGCCTCTATCATAGTTTCTCAAAGGTAGTTGGTGTAAGAGATCTAGTACTTAGCCAAGCTAATGGTGCAACTTGATAATTTTGATCCCATGAGAATTATTGCTACTGTTGAGGTGAGGTCTATCTTACTTGAGAAGATTTGGAGTCACCAGTTTGAGGATATGAGGCTATGTGTCATCTGTGATCTGTTGAGTGGTGAGTCTAATAGGGATACCAAAGATTCTAAGGTTATTTTGAGATATGATAGTTGTATTTGTATTTTAAGGGTTGGAGACTCGATTCAGTCAATTTTGCATGAGGCTCACAACTTCAGATATTCCATTCCCTTAGTATAGCTAAGATCTATAGAGGTTTGAGGTAACTTTTTTGGCTGAGTGGCATGAAAAGAATTGTGGTGAACTTTGTTACTTGTTGTCTATATTATTAGTAGGTGTTGGTCGAGCCTTAGAGACCTAGAGGGTTGATTCAGAGATTACCCATTCCCAAGTAACACCATGGACTTTATCATCGGGTTGCCTCTCATCTCCCATGGCTCGAATGGTATTTTGGTTATTGTAGATCTATTGACAAAATAAAAATATTTCATTCCTATTCAGATGTCTTTCTATGGTGAGAGGTTAGATTGTATATATGTTTGTGAGATAGTTTGCTTGCATGGAGTACCTATATATATCATCTCAGATCAGGGCTTGGAATTAACTTCTATTTTCCAAAGAGCTTTTAATGAGGAGTTGGATACTCAGGGGGATCTTAGCACAACCTTTCACCCTCAGACTGACAGGTAGTCGGTGGAAACTAGTAAGATTCTTAAGAACATACTACAAGCCTGTGTTATGGATTTTGGAGGTCAGGAGGATCAACACTTAGATTTGGCAGAGTTCATATATAATAATTAGCTACCATTCGAGTATTAAGATAGCATAATTTGAGATATTATATGGTAAGCTTAGTCGATCTCTAATTAGATGGTTTGAGACCTCTAAGGTTTGGCCTCATAGTACAAACTTACTTTGTGAGTCATTGAATAAAGTAAACTGATTCAGAATAGGTTTAAAGAAGCTCAGAGTAGGAAGATAGATTATAAAGATCGTAGTCTTTTTTCCTTGAGATTTGGAGTTGGAAAACAAGTATTCCTTTGATTATTGCCTATAAAGGGTATGATAAGGTTCTAGAGGACCTTTTAAGATCCTTTGCACAGTTAGAGATGTGGCATATGAGTTAGCCTTACCCCAAGATTTTTCTTCTGTTCATCTGGTTTTACATGTTTCAATATTTCAGTGGTACATTCCAGATTAATTTCATGTGCTTTGGTAGGACTCCATATAGTTGGATGAGAGATTCACCTTTATGGAAGAGCCAGTGCTCATATTGGCCAAGGATGTTAGGCGGTTGTGCTCTAGAGAAATTCTACTAGTTAAGGTTCAGTGGAGACTCCGCCCAGTAGAGGAGGCTACTTGTGAGATCAAGTGCGAGATGTGGTCCTAGTACCCTTACCTATTCAAACCATCAGGTACCTCATAACCCTTTACTTTCGCAGATAAAAGTTCTTTTAGTAGTAGTTATTGTAATGACCAGTTTACATTATACTTTCCATGTGTTTTTTCAATTTTGAACTTTCCTCTAGCTGTCTCAAGTCATTTGTGACTTACTGGAGTTGACAATTTATTTACCGGCCAATTCATTTATTTTTAGAGCTAATTCCCTAGTTTGAACTCTTCGCTAGTAAGAATTGGATACCAGGTGAAAACTTCAGTCAAATGACCTTTTATGAAAAATCTGATAGTTCCATCAGCTCCTGAATGTCGATTTAAGTCTAGGAGGTCTTTTGGTTTGGTTCCCAATTCTTCCAAACACATTCTGAGCAACTGATCAAAAATTGATAAAATAACCCTTGAGTGTGGGGTCACTTTTCATTGAAACAACCTCAGATGGAAATTTTGACTGCGCCATTGATTCCGAAGCATTGAATTCAATAGGGAAACGTAGTTTGTTTATGTTCATGCGATTCTGGATGAATCCCAAAGGGTTAGTGGAAACTTTGAATTTTTCAAGTCCCTAGCTGGTGCATCCTCTTAAGCAACATTTGGTTCGCTAAAGTAGCCAACCCATTGCTTAAGCAACCAGGCTTGCCAGATGAGGGCTACTTAAGTAGCCCTGTTCTTTTAAGCAAAGGCCGCTTAATCAGTTGTTGTCCACTTAAGAGAAGGTGTTTAGGTAGGCTGGTACCGCTTAAGCAGTCTAGTGTCCCCTTAAGCGGCACCTAGGTGGCATTAAATGCCTCATTAGCCTCATTTTCTCCCCATTTTTCAACAAGTTCAAAAGATTAGAGCCCTAGAGAGTGGTATATTGGGGGTCATTTATTAGGTTATTTATGGTATTTATGAGGTCAGATTCCTCATCTCTTCATCAAAATCTTGGTAAATTTTCATTAAATTCATGGTTAATTTATCAATTATTTCCCAAAATTCCTAAATTCTAATTGAGTAGATTGAGGCATTATTTGAGCTTTAAATTTATCTTCTTCAGGGTAAATGTTCCTTGAGCATAAAGGAACGTGTTGACGGTTTTGAAAGTGTGAGTCTGCAATCGAGACCTATGAGATATTTACGTAATTTTGAACAAGAAGCATAAAATGCAAAATGGGCATTATTATTATCGTATTGATGAAAAGATTTTAATTTTGATAGCGTGTCATCGTGCTGAAGCTTTTCAAAAGGAGAAGTCGATGATTTAGTGGATTCATCGATCTTTCTTTTATGCCCAGGTAGGTTAGGTTTACTTATCTTACTTATTGGACTAAATTGTAATATATTTATGATAATCTGCTAGACGTGGGTTTAAAATTTGGTCTTGGAAGCATGTTTAATATAATTTGGACCTTTTAGCTAATAAAGGGACCACAAATTAGGCATAATTGGCTTACTCATTCTTTTGGTGGAATAGCCATCTTAGGTATAAAATGTGGCTTAAATAATATCTAGAAGTAAATTTAGATACCTTAGCCTAGTCCAAAATAGAATATGCCTAAGATGGATTTTGGGGATTAGAATTGGGCCCCTCCAACTCACCTTAGGCCAAGACTACCATTATCTCTTTGTAGATTCTATGGATGTGTTATATCATACATATGTATATATATTAGTATTATTTACATACATATATATTTATATTATATAAATACATATATATATATATTTATATTTTTGAAATTGAGGAGGTTTAAACATATCTTTATGCTAGATTGATACTTGAGATGGTAATAGTTTCATTTCGAGTCAAGCGATTTATGATATTGAATTTTGTTTTAAGGTAGGAAAATAATGATATGAGATCGGTTCAAGTTCGACAATGATGGGTTCTTATGAAGGTTATGAATTTGGTTAAAGTCTGATGCTTGCGGTATGGAGAGATCAACAAGTCTGGTTTTGAGATTTGATCATTTAGTATAATTTTAGTTATTACTTATCTTTGATTGCACCCTCCAGGCTTATGGGGGCCCGCAATGGGTTACGTACATACCAGATTATGGTGACCAATTTTATAATCAAATCTTGGTTTTCTTTTATATTATTTTTATTCATTTTATTTATTTATAGTATTTGGGGTGTTATTCCAAGTTTCCCCTTTAACCTTTACTAAATTTACTTATCTCTTATTTTATTATACTTATATTATGATTTTTCTCAGTCGGCTGATGATGCCTACTAAGTACCCGTGGCTTTGGTACTCATATTGCATTTCTGTACCTCTTTTGTGAAAATCTAAGTAACTAATAAATATTACCTATGATAGTACTCGTATTCTCTTGATTTAGTGGCTTTTGTACCGACAATACTAGGTCATGGGATTTTATCTCTTTTATTTATCTTTCATATTATTATATCATTATTTATTATTTGTAAGTCATTTATTTGCATATTGTTGACATTTATACAATTTTCCATCTAATCAGCCCATTGTTTAATAGCACTGGGCTAAGATTTGGCTTACCTACTAACGAAATAAAGTAGGTGCCATCATGACTCAAAAATTAGGTAGTGATAGTTGTTCAACAAGTTTGAGGTACTGCTATTTGCTAAAGTGAATTATTTTATCCTTGGAGCATATATTTCATTAATCTTGGATACTTGAGTGGAATAAATTCCTTAAGGATACACCGTGAATTCAGTGGTATTGATTCTTTCTATTTTTATCTCTTTCTTAATGTTGGTTTTACTATTTTTCAAAAAAATAGTTTGAACTTCATACTTACAGTTCTTCGACTATTTGAACTTGTGTTTGAAGTTCTTGAAACTTCATTTTAAGAGTTCAAAAGTTTGTTGAACTTGTGTTTGAAGATCTTGTGGATTAAATACAGATTTTATTCCAGAAAATAACAATCTTAAGGAATTTACTAATAATCTATATTTTGGGTTTCCAGAGATTAAAGTCTTCGGATTTCTACTCTGTGAACTTAATGGTTATTTTTAGATATTAAAACTTCATCACGAGTTAAACTTCACTCAGTTGATGATTAGAAGAACATTAAAACCTCATCGTTAAGATAGAGATCAATTGTTTAAAGTTATAATTTTTTATTGTTAGTGTTGTAAAATTCTAAAGTTTTTTGTCTTATTGTGATAGAAAATGACTATTGATAATCAAGTCAACGATGGAATGACGAATGTTGCGGCAACTAACAATGCTACTTCAAGTCGTAAAAATGATTCTCCCATCATTAAATCAATGGAAAAAAAAGGAAAATTTTCTAGTGTTGATTTCAAATGATAGCAGCAAAAGATGATTTTGTATTTTACTACATTGAGTCTACAAAGGTTCATCATAGAAAGTCATCCTGAATTGTTAGAAGAAACTCCAAAAGAGAATGCTTCTTGATAACAAAATCTTGAAAGTATCAAACTTCTTGTGTAAGAATTACATTCTAAGTAGCCAACAAGATGACTGGTACAATGTGTACAATAGTAATATGATGATCCCAAAGGAACTCTAGGATGCTTTAGAAAAGAAGTACAAAACAGAGGATGTCGGAATGAATAAATTCATTATTGCAAGATTTCTAGACTTTCAGATGGTAAACAATAAAATTGTAGTTACTCAAGTTTAAGAGTTGCAAGTCATATTCCATGCATTCCTAGGTGAAGGTATAAACTTAGTTACTTTTATTAAAAAGATTAGGTATGTTCTTGATATTCACATAACCTTTGTTGTAGGTTTGGTTGTGAACAAGGATTTTCAAGTAGCTGCTTTAATCGAGAAGTTACCAACATTTGTGGAATGACTTCATGAACTACTTAAAGTGTAAGTGCAAAGGCATGACTACTAAAGACATTATTGTGAGATTAAGGATTGAAGAGGACAAAAAGGTAACCGAAAAAAGGTCTCATGGGAATTCTGCAATAAGTAGAGAACACACTATGGAAGATGAACCACTAAATCAAAAAGGAGATAGAAAACATCAGGATAACAAGACAATTCTCCCAAGAAAAAGTTCAAAGAAAGTTACTTTAACTGTCGTAAAGTTTCCTACAAGTCTACAGATTGTCTAGTTCTAAAGAAGGGAAAGAAAAATGATCAAGCAAACATGATCAAATTCAAACACGATGTGGATGATCTGCTTTCTATTCTTTCAAAGTGTTATCTAGTTGGAAATTCAAGAGAGTGGTGGATTGATTTAGGTACTACCCTTTATGTGAGGTCAAATGAAGATTTATTTACATCATATTCTCTAGCTCAAGGTTATGAGAAGATATTCCTGGAAAATTCCACTATGACAAAGTTTGAATGAACAAGCAAGATTTGCTTGAAGATAACATCAGTGAAGATGGTGATGCTTACAATATCCTTCATGTTTTAAAGTTGTGAAAGAACTTAGTTTCCATTTCACTTTTGACTAAGAAAGGATTCTAATGTGTATTTCTTTTTGACAAAGTTGTAATTCATAAGAGAGAAGCGTACGTAGGTAAAGGTTACCTAAATAAGGGCCTTTTTAAGTTCAACATAATGAATATTGATATGAATAAAATTTCTATTTCTTCTTACTTACTTGAGTCAAATGAATTGTGGAATGAAAGTTTAAGACATGCCAATTACAAAACCTTACAAAAACTGATTAGTTTAGAGGTCTTGCTAACTACAAGTGTAATAAATCAAAGTGTCAAACATATGTGGATCTAAGTATTCTACGCAACAGTATAAGTCTATTGAAAGGAATTCCAATATCTTAGAATTAATTCACATAGACATATGTGATATAAAGTCAACACCATCTCATGGTAGGAAAAAGTACTTCATAACTTTTTTTGATGATTACACTAGATACTGTTATGTTTATTTGCTAAATGGTAAGGGCAAGGCAACAAATGCATTTATATAAAAGTGAAGTTGAAGTCAGTTGGATAAAAAGATCAAAACAATAAGAAGTAATAGAGATAGAGGGTATGAATCTCCTTTCGCAGAGATATGTTTCAAAAATAAAATTGTCCATCAAACTACTGCCTCATATTCACCTTAATTAAATTAGATTATAGAGAGAAAAAAGCAAATTTTAAAGGAAATGATGAATTCCTTACTCATAAGTTTAGGTTAACCATAAAACTTTTGGAGGGAAGTTATCCTTACAACAAATTGAATACTCAATAGAGTATCCCATAGCAAGACACAATCTATTCCATATGAAAATAGAAAGGAAGGAAACCCAACTTGAAACATCTTAAGGTGTGAGGTATCTATCCAATGTTTAAGTTTTTACACCAACAAACGTAAAAATCGAACCAAAGAATGTGAGATTTGTGTCCATTAGATATGCTACAAAAAATAAAACATATCAATTTTTGGTTCATAAATCAAAACACCTAGATATCCATGAAAGAATAGTAATTAAATAAGATAATGTTGAGTTATTTGAATCTATTTATCCACATAAAACTAGACATGAGTAATCTAGTGAAAGGTCTAAACGACCTTAGGATACAACAATGGAGAATGTACTTAGTGATAAGAATCCAAGGAATACTACACACCAAATAATGTCTACCTCCTTTAGATGAGATTTTGTAACATTTTTTAATTGAAAATCATCCTCAAACGTTTAAATAGGTAAAGTTATCTTTAGACTCATCTTATTGGAAAGAGTTAATCAATAATGAGATTGATTCAATCATGAGAAACCATACTTTAAAGTTGACTGATCTTCTTCAAGAAAATTAATCTTTAAGTTCTAAATTGATATTCTAAAGGAAAATAAAGGTTGATGGTATTATTGACAAATCCATGGAAAGACTTATTGTGAAAGGCTCTAAATAAAAGGAAGGCCTTGATTATTTTAAAATATTATCGGTAAAAATGATAACATCCATTTAGATGTTGGTTGCATTAGAGATAGTATATGGTCTTGAGATACATTAAATGATGTGAAAAAAACATTCTTAAATGAAGAATCGTAGGAAGAAATTTACAGGGAATAACTCGAGGGTTCTATGGTTCCTGGTAAAGAAAGAAAAGTGTGCAAACTTTTTAAGACACTTTATGTACTAAGACAATCACCCAAACAGTGTCATGTAAAATTTAACCAAACTATGTTGGCAAACATCTTTAAGATAATTGAATGTGATAAGTGTGTTTACATTAAAGGCACTCCAAATCAAAAAGCCATTGTTTGTTTGTATGTGGATGAAATATTAATCATCAATAGAGACATTTATGATATAAATAATTTAAAAAAAATGCTTGAGATAAAGTTTAATATGAAATACCTTAGAGTTGATAATGTAATCTTAAGGATAAGATGTACGATCCCTTTACATTATAATCATTTTATTTTTAACCCTTCTACCTGCATAATGCCAATTTTGATTTGAATTATGTTTAAGAATGTTATAGGGTGATTTTGGGAAAGCTTTAGATTTTTCAAAAGGGGTTCGAGGTCTTTATTGGACCTAAGGCAGTGAGAGCCTGCGATAAGACTATCGTAGAGGTTAACTTCCATGATATTGGCATGGCATGGAGCTAATCTCCGTGATATTAGCAAGCCACAGTGATGTTTTAAATTCATCCAATTTTTGTTTTTTTCACTTAGGGTAAGGGGATTTAGGTATTTTACCCTTTGTATGACCTTTAAACATGACATAAATCCATTCCCTTTTGTTTTAGAATATTAAATCGTTCTCTCTCTCAGACACAAAACCAAAGGATATTAAAGGTTCTATAGAGAATTCGTCATCCGGGATTCAATTATTGAATATGTTTTCTTCCCCTAACTTTTATATTATATTGTGGAATTAATTGAATAAATTTTCATATAATTTAACTGTGGGTTTTGATATTGGGTTCAGGGGTTTTTGTTGTTACTGATTGAATTACTTGTCCCAGGTTCTAAATAGATTATTCATGCTTTAAATTGATATTTTTGGGACTAAATTGTTGGATGGTATATATGGTTGGAATGGGAGAGACGAGCTTTCCCAAATTTACAGAATTTAGTCTTCATAATTTCATTAACCTCAACCCACATTATCTTCCCCTAACTTTTATATTATATTGTGGAATTAATTGAATAAATTTTCATATAATTTAACTGTGGGTTTTGATATTGGGTTCAGGGGTTTTTGTTGTTACTGATTGAATTACTTGTCCCAGGTTCTAAATAGATTATTCATGCTTTAAATTGATATTTTTGGGACTAAATTGTTGGATGGTATATATGGTTGGAATGGGAGAGACGAGCTTTCCCAAATTTACAGAATTTAGTCTTCATAATTTCATTAACCTCAACCCACATTATATACTTAATTTTGAGTATGGAAAATGTCATGGCTTAACTTGTTTTTGAACCCAATACATTGCATTAAAGGATAAATGAATGAAAGTGGTTTAGATAGCCTTGGTGGCCTTGGTTTTGCATTTTAAATGGAAATTAGGAGTCCAATTTGGTTATGTGGATTTTCTTGGCAAAAATTTATTATCTTGCAAGCATATTGATATGACGATACAAAGTGGTAAATGTAATACCCCAAAGATTTCTAGCAAATTTCATCCCAAGAATACCTAGTATTATCTTCTCAAGATTTTCACTTTTTGTTATGTGGAAAATTCAATAAGCTTTTCATCGATATATGATTCACTTAAATTCTATAACCGGATAAGAAGTTATGACTATTTCAAGTTCCCATCGTAAAACAGCACCATATTAGTCAGTGGCGCACCACTCTATAATACGAAATGGGATTTGTCAATTTCCAGTAGGTGTCCGCAATTATTGTACGTCGCGCCTGCACTCAAATTTTGAATTATCCATTTTCCAGTGTCTTAAAGCGATTTTCCCCGTGTCGCGCCAAAGTTCCAGGTCATGAAGGAAGCGGCAATGTGATGGCTTCACGTCCAACCATCCCTCAATTTTCCAATTGTTAATTTCCAGTGACACAGTGTGATAATGCCACATCGCGCTAGGGGCCCTGTTCGGGAAAATTTTACTGAAATTAAATGACGCGTCCAGGGTTAAAAGGGTCAATTTCCTACCCCTATTTAAACCCAATAACACATGATTTAGCTATTCTTCACCAAAAAATACTATTTTCTCTCAAGTTTCTCTCAAGAACAAGCTAGGGTTTCTATTGGAGATTCAAATTCAAGAAGGTTTCACCATTAATCTTCACGAAATCACAAACTAAGGTATGGATAGTGTTTATTCATTTTATCCTTTCGTCCATGAAGCCCAAGAATCCCTTTTCTAAATTCAAGTTATGGATTTTCTTATGAATTTCATGATTGGGCTACTGTTTTTCATGTCAATAATGACTAATTGAATTGTATCCCATGAATGAGTGTCAAAATTCCATATGGTTTGATTTGTATCGGTATGGATTCATGAAACCCTAGGACTAAACTCTTGAATGATTAAATTAGAATTGAATCACGACAGTTAATTATTCTATGATGTTATTTACATATTCTATGCCTACTATGTATTTGGCTGAATGCCTAGAAGAAGGGAAAGTGTCTAATTAGCATGATATCATGAAATCTCCATGTACGTACAAGCTTATTCCTATCACATGTTTGATGAAATGCTTCAGTAATTATATTTTGATGATTATTATGTATTCAAGTAAGTCATGCTTTGTCATTTTCCTTCCATCGATTCCTGGGGGTACTTGTATTCAAAATATTAGCTTTGTATCTAGAGCCATGTCATGTTTTCACAATACTCTGAGTCTAGCTATGAATCCTTAGGCTTCAGATAGTCTTATGACTCAGGAAAAATCTCCATGATCTCATGACTCAGTCAGTTGTCAGATATCAGTAGTATTCCATCGGTCAACAAAACATAGTAACTCAGCTCATGTTTAGTTCAGTAAATCATTTTCAGTGTCTATTCAAATGGGAGTAGGAATAAGCATCGAGTAAACCCAAGGATGGGGACACACACTATTAGATGAGGGTGTGATCCTTAAAAGTCATCCTTGTATTCCAGAACTATGTAGCCAGCATAGGTTGAGACATCAATACATTTCGATGAGGGTTGATGAGGTGGATAAGCACTATCAGATAAGGGATCTACCATTCTTTTTTTGGGACACTATCAGATAAGGGTCGCCCACAACTTGTCCTTACTAGTAGCACGATATTGACACCCTTCTAATTGGGGTTATAGATTGGACCCCAACTCAGCCATGATGCCGTATGATGGGAATGTCAGTTAAATACTACCTCCCACAGTTTTAGTACTATTCTTAGTAAAAGAACTTAGATAGTTCTTCAGATTCATGACTGTTAGATACAGTCGACTTAGATATAATAAGGAACTAAAATAGTTCCATCAGATTCAGAACTGTACGATATAGTCACCCATGTTATCAGTTATATTCTGGTACAACTATTTATGCTATCAGTTATTAGTATGTCATGTCATCAGTATTTAGATTCAGTAATCACGATATCACAGTATTAGTTATAATTACGTATTTTTGTATGCATTCTTGCATTCATGTTAGACAATCAGCTAGAATTTTTCATGTATGTTAACCCTTGCATTACCCAACCTCACATGTATACTCAGTATTTTTCATGGTACTGATACATTTGCGCTATGGTGCTTTATTTTTATGTTACATCATAGATTCAGAGACACGAGTTTCAGATCAGCAGTATATTCCAGTCTCATCAGTCAGAATAGAAGTGAGTTATCATCCTTCGAGGACATTATTATTTCTCCACTATTTCATTGATTAGTTATTAGTTGGATTTAGTTGGGGACATGTCCCATCAAATCCTTATTCAGATTATTCAGATAGTAGAGGCTTTCAAACTAGATACAGACTATTGTGTTTCAGACTTCAGTGTTTACAATTTTGTTTTGGGTATTTTACTACCCCACGGGTGTTATTTTATCCATGTTATGTTGACTATTGAGCCTTATGGCCTTTTAATGCTTGTTTCCACATTATTATATTATATGATGCAGTATATAGGTACGGATATTAGTCATGGATTAGCTTGTGGACTTATGGGGTCATGAGCAATGTGTAGCATTCTGGGTACCAGATTTGGGGCGTTACAGTAAATTACTTAATGATTGAATCCTAAGTTAATTATTGATTGATGTGCAAATTATTTTAATTTAGTCTTCTGAAGAATTGTGTAGCTCACTATAAAGGTGTAAGTTTTGGAGGTAAGAACACTTGAAACCATGTTTATCAGTGTTGGGGGTTTATATGACTGTGTGCTTCATATACACTTGATAATATATATTTTCAGATGGCTATTCCTTGGTGGCTTTAGTTTTTCCTCGGTTTGTGTGGCTAACATTTACTAAGTCCCTTTCAGTAGGGGAAGCTGAACCTAATGGCCCGTCGGTGCCTTTGGGATAGAAGGAGCTACATAGTTTAGGTTAAATCGTTAAACTCTCATGTTCATGACCTATTTTTCCTATACCGACATCCTATATATATATAAATATATATATGAATATGTACATATGGTTTTGACTCGTTTTGGACATGGCATTATGTTATCACTTTTCTTGAGTTATATACCAACGCTCATACCAATAATCTTCCTAGGATGGTATATAAGTTTCATTATTTAGTGTTTGAAGACTTTTTTGTTGCTCCTATGTAATGTTAGGTGGTTGAGCATATTTGTTCAGTTTTCATGAAGTGGTGAGCCTCCATCATTCGAAATTCCTTATCATTTCATTATTCTTTATTTATTGTCATAGTACTTTTGGATTTTTTGGTCATAGTCGAGGATATGTCCTGACTTAGATGATATATAGTATTAGAGGCATTAGTGGACTAGTGTGGGTTGGTTATTGTTTTAATTTTTAGTTTTTATTTGAATTATCTATTCATGTTTTTATTACTATTTGATTGGATTCCACTTTATTATTATTTTGATCTTGAGGTTGGGTTAAAGGGTTGGTATCTGGTCCATGATGTGCTTGAGATACCTACTACTGCCAAGCCCCAATTTGAGTCATGATAATTTTGGTATCAAAGAACGATTTAGGGTTTTGGGGTATCCATAAAGTCGTGTTGAGTAGAGTCCTTTTAATAGGTTTAGGCAACAAGGCATTTAGGAATGTTTGTTTCTTGTGTTTTATTTTAGGCTATAGAGTCTGGTGTTGTGAAATTTATCTAACTCCTATTTTTCTCGTATTTTTTATTATGCCTCTCTGAAGATCTGATGTTCATAATATTCAACTGGACCTTCTGTCCTATCCGAGGAAATTGTGGAGAGGAATTGCTATGTTTATAGAGTACAGAACCGATCTAGGGTCCCTACTCATGATTTTATCACTCAAAATGGGGTTCCACCTATCCTTACTAGTCCTTCTCGGGCTTTTTAAGTTGGTAATACTTATGCTCAGTCACCCAGGAAGATATTTCTAATAAAGAGTTTCATCAGTCCATTCATATGATTACTCAGTTGGTGGCCTCACACTTATGTCAGCCTAATTGTGTGGGTTTAGCTGCTCATTCATCAGAGGTCACTCGGGTTAGACTGTTTATGAGTTTGAACCCCTAAAAATTTATTTGCTCTAATATTGAGGATGATTCTCAGGTGTTTATTAATGAGATGGAAAAGATTTTTAGGGTGATCCATGCTACTCATCTGAGTGTGTAGAGTTTACTTCATATCAGTTAAAGGATATAGATTATCATTGGTATAAGAAGTGGGAATCTACAAGGGCTGATGATGCTGAACAGGTAGTGTAGGACTAGTTTTCAGGTGCTTTTCTTGAATACTTCTTTCCTTAAGATTTAAAGAAAGATAAGGCTAAGGGCTTTGTTAACTTGAACTAGGGGAAGATGTGTGTGAAGGAGTATGCTCTGAAGTTTCAGCAGTTTGCTCATTATTCTCTAGAGTTGGTATCCAATATGAGGTCCTGAATAAGAAAGTTTTCTTCTAGTTTGTCCCATGATTTGGTGCAAGAATTTAACGCTTCTATGTTGAATAATGATACAGACATCTCCAACCTAGTAGTTTATATGCATCAGGTTGAGAATAAGAAAAAGAAGTAGGCAGAGATAGAAGAGAGTCAAAATAATAATTTTAGCTATTCATAGTAAGGTATAGGTCAATAAAATTGTGGGAGAGATGGTAGAGAATGGACTAAGAAGAAGAATTAAGGAAATTCGTATTCAGCTACCAGTGCTCCTTAACCCAAGCGTTCAGGTGATCATCATTTTCAGGCTAGTAGAGGTCCTAAGGCATATGGTGCCAAGTCTCAGAGTAGTGGAGAGTTGAGTTAGCCCTAAATTACCTTTCTTGCCGTTCTGATTGGAACATCTTTTTATCTTGTTGCAAAGGGAGCTACTTCTGATACCGACACTAGACAAATCCATATCTATACACTTGCTACTCGCTAAGAATGTAAGGCATCCCTATTTGTTATTACTAGTATTTTACAATTCTTTTCCCATGATGTTTATTATTTGATTAATTCGAGTTTTACCTTGTATTATATGACCCCTTATGTGGTTGCGTATTCTAGTTTTGGTCCTCATAATATTTTTGACCCTTTTTCTATCTCAACTTTGATTGGTGATTTTATAGTTCCTAGAAAAATATATAGAGGTCGTATGGTGTCCATCATTTATAGGAAGACATTGATGGATTTGATAGAATTTGATATTGTTGATTTTGATACTATCATGGGATGGATTGGATTCATTTGTGTCGCGTTTCTCTAGATTTTAGGATCCAAAGGGTTATTTTTCATTTTTCTAATGAAAATGTGATTGATTCGGAAGGGAGTTCCTTAGTTCCCAAATAGAGGCCTAACTCTTATCTTGGAGCTTTGAATATAATTTCAAAAGGGTATCTGTATCATCTAGTTTGGGTTAAGATTCTAATTTAAAAGTCCATCTTAGCAATCTGTCCCTGTGGTTAATGAATTTCTTGAAATGTTTCTTGATGATCTTCCTAGAATTCCACTCGATAGGGAAATAGACTTTGGGATTGATCTTCTATTGGACACCCGTCCTATTCCATTCCTCCTTATAGAATGGCTTTGGCTGAGTAAAAAGAGCTAAAAGGGCAATTGAGAGATCTATTTTATAAAGTTTTCATACATCATAGTTTTTCTCCATAGGGTGCTCCTATACTTTTTTGTGTGAAAGAAGGATGGGTCTCTTCGAATGTGCATAGACTATCCTCAATTGAATAAGATTAACATTAAAAATAAGTATTCTCTTCCTAGGATTGATGATTTTTTTTGGTTAACTTCAGGGTGCTAGATATTTCTCTAAGATTGATCTTCGTTCCGATTATCATCAATTTAAAATTTGGGAGGATTATATTCCCCAAGACTTCTTTCCAAACCTGATATGGTCACTATGATATTTTGGTGATGTCATTTTGTTTGACTAATGATCCTGTTGCATCCACAGATCTTATGAATTGGGGTTTCAGGCAGTTTCTAGATTTGTTTGTTGTAGTCTTCATAGATGATATCTTGGTGTACTATAAGAGAGATGGATCTCGCCTATGATACAAAGCTACATACTTTGATTCGTGAAAGAAGAGATACTATTACATATATAGATATTGCTAATGATATTATTACTGATGAATAGTTGTTCTAGAATGACAAATCGCTAGTATTCTAGAGCTTTAATAGGTAAGATATCCACAAGAACTCTCAAACTAACCCTAAATCTAGTTTGTCTATATATTAGCTACCATGTCCACCATGTCCGGTGGGATTAACCCACCAAAAAATACTCAAAGTGTTAATAAGGAGTCTAGGAAAGTATTATAAGCAAGTTTGTTGAAGGATAAGTCAGTGGATAAAGTACAAAATCAAATTTTCCCAAAACAGGTAGTCACGTTGCATGGAGAGCCTAATATTACATAGAAATCATCTGAAATAACAGATTTCATTCTAAAAGAGAATTTACAATATGTTTTTATTGGCAAATTCACCTCCGGAAAACCTGATATCACGGAGCTGCAAAAACAAATACTTGTACAATGCAATATCAAGGGGGAGTGAAATATAGGTGTAATGGATTCTAGAGATATTCGGATTAGGCTGAATAAGTTAGAAGATTATGTTAATTTAATATCGACAATTGTAATTTATATAAAATCAAAAGAAAGACTGTGGGAGATGAGAACCCTTAAGTGGGATCCCTAGTTTGAACCTGATGTAGAAGCAACCATTGGAGTTTCTTGGATCCCAATGCTTGATTTACCACCTAATTTCTTTGCAAAGGAAACTATTTTTTCAATATCTTCTATAGTAGGGAAACCTTTAATGGTTGACATGGCTATTAACAATCAAACAAGACTAAGTTGTGCACGTGTGAAGGTTGAAGTGGATCTAGTAGCCAATTTACCAACAAGAGTTTGAATCAATGAATAGGATGATGTTACAGGGGAAATCAAATTCAAATAGATACATATTCATTATGATTATAAACAAAAATACTACAAAGAATGTTGTCTTCAAGGACATGATGAAAGCTCATACTAGAATATGCATCAGGAATTGATGGAAAAGGAGGACGAAGAGAAGAAAGAATAT
This sequence comes from Capsicum annuum, assembly GCF_002878395.1. Classification (NCBI taxonomy): domain Eukaryota; kingdom Viridiplantae; phylum Streptophyta; class Magnoliopsida; order Solanales; family Solanaceae; genus Capsicum; species Capsicum annuum. The sequence continues at coordinate 139,715,632 of NC_061114.1, read as the reverse complement.
GCGAAATATAAGCAAGAAATTGGCAAGGTAAAGGAGGTACCAGAAGTGCACAATACATAGAAGAGGAGAGGGATGTATAAAAGGAAATGGTCCTTAAGGAAAAATAGGTATAAAAAAGAGAAATTTAGCTACATAATGGGAGAAGTGTAGAATGAGAAAGTTAATAACATGACAATATCTAACACCTTTGAAGACCTTGAAGAAAAACATCATGAAGTAGAGGATAATAAAGGTGATCAACAAGACAAGGTGGATAAGCAACAACAAATCATAGATGGAACAAAGGAATGGGTTACTAATACTTTAAGTAACCAAGGGCAGCACCAAACAAAAGATAACATACTGACAATCATAAGGAATAGAGAGCAAGTTGATAAGAGGGAAAGGGAGGATCCTAATGCATCAGTGCTAGAATCTCGAACAGATAAAATTCATATGCAGGCTATTGTTCTTCAGCCTAATATTCAAAAATAAGACATAGATCTTTTATAAGATATCATATCATTAGTTGTGCAAATTAAAAAATAATTGCAGTGCAGTAACAAGGATAACACAGTATTGGATAAAGATAACTTTGAGGAGACTATTAATAGGGTAGGAGTTGATGGCAACTTATCACCTAAACAAATTGGTAGGTTGAAAGAAAAACAAGGCATCCCAAAGAAGAATCACAGAGTTGGGAAAAATAGTACAATGCAGACAAGGAGCTCTATTAAGAATAAGTTGGGATGAATGCTATTATATGGAATATTAGATGAGTCAACACACAAAAGGCTTTTACTATACTGATTACATTGCATAAAAGGTACCATTTTGCATTTTTTGGACTAACGGAACCTTTTTAAGATTTTAAGACTATTGAAGATTATAGAAGAAGATTAGGTATGTAGACAACAATCTATAATATTTCTGGTAAGATATGGGCTTTCCTTGAAGCCAATATAATGTGTACTATTGTTAGAGATGAAAAAGAGCAAATCACAATGAAATTAGTGAATCAGAAAGGAGGGATCACAGTTATGGTTTCTCTAATTTATGCTAAATGTTCACTAAGAGAGAGACTAGTTTTATGGGAATCTCTTGAAGACATGGCTCAACCAATGCAAGAACTTTGGCTCATGGGGGGATTTTAATGTGATAACTAGTCCATATGAAAAATTAGCAAGATTACCAGTAATAGTTGTTGAAACTGAAGATTTTAGACAGTGTATAAATGTGTGTAATGTAGAGGATCCAGGTTTTAATGGAAACAAGTTTACATGGTGGAATGGTAGAATGGATGAGGAGTGCATATTGAAATGCTCGATAAAATTCTGATCAATGAGAAATTACTTCATATTTTCTACTATTGGAAGTTGAACATTTATTTAGGAGTAGATTTAGCCATACTCTTTTAAAAATCAACTTCAGCACTGTGAATGAGTCTATCATTAAACCTTTTAGGTTGATAAATATGTGGTTGAAAGAGAAATAATGCTTGACAATTATTCAAGAGAATTGGAAGACTGATATTATAGGAAATCCTTTCATTTTGTTTCATCAAAAAATGAAAAAAAGAAAGGTTGCTTTAACCAAATAGAGTAGAGATTGTTATGGTAACATTTTCCATGAGATAGCTATATTGGAAGAAGTTATCAAGGTTAGAGAAAAGCAATTTAATCAATATCTATAAGGTTCAAATAGGGAATTGATATTTAATTCTCAGGCAATGATAAGTCTATAGCTTTGAATCCATATGGTGCAAATGGGGAATTGCTATTTAAAACTCAGGCTATGCTAGGTCTATAGCTATAAAGGGAAAAGGTTCTTGGAGGTAGAAGGCTGGAATGGAAATTTAAAGATGGTGAAAAAAAAAAATCTTTCATATAGTGGTTAAAGGTAGAAGAAGCAGACTCAAGCTCATGAGGATTGAAAATAAGGATGGAGAATGGGTAGAAAAACCAAATCAAAATGCAGAGGCTGCTGACCATTTCTATCAGAAGCAGTTTGCTAAAGAAGTTCATAATGATGATTTTTAGATGTATGAACATATCTCCACTACTGTTAATGCAAGTCAGAATGTGGATATTGACAAAGTTCCTGATATGCAAGAGGTGAAAGAAGCAGTTATGGGTCTGAATAGAAGCAGCACAGCAGAACCAGATGGCATGATAGGGGCATTTTTTAAGGATACATGGGAAATAATTAAGGAGGATGTATATCAAATTTTTCTTGCTTTCTTTAGTAGACATCAGTTGCCAAAATTTGTCACACATATAAATTTGGTGATACTCCCTAAGAATCTAGTAATTAATACAATTTTCTGACTTGAGACCTATTTAATTAAGTAATTTTATCAATAAGATCTATATTATGTGTGGTTAATTTTAGCCCTATATATTCAATACATACTTTTATACTAATTCACCTTATGGGGGACCTGTATTTCATGCTGTAGGAATAGGTGCTTCAGTAAATATACCTTCTCAGTAGGATCCCAGGATATCCAATAGTTATTGGTGAGCTCCAGTTTGATTCAGGATTTTCCAAGTGTATTTTATATATTTTGGTATTGTACACAAGTTAAGAGTATGGCAGGGGTTTTTCTTGACCCTAGCTAAGTTTCTACGTATCTTTTAGAGGCTTTGTAGACCAATGTAAAATTTAGTATGGTAATGTATTGTCTCTTTGATGTTTTGGCCCCAACAGCTAAGTGTTGGATATAATTTGGTGCTTTCCCATATGGTTGGTCTCATTGATGCATCGTATCACATTTGGTAGAACCCTTGATTATCATATTTAAATATATGAGATATACAAGGGTTATAGGTTGGTTCTCTCAGGCCTTACGACTATGGGTGCCTGTCCGCACCAATGGGATTTGAGGCATGACAAAAGTTGTATCAGAGTAGGTCCTTCTTGGGAGTATACAAAGTCGTGTCTATTTAAAGTCTTGCTTATGGGTGTGTTATGCACCACATCTATAAACCGGAGGCTGTGGGACTTTTAGGGATTGTCTCTTTTTCTTGACATCTTAGATCGTGCAATAGAGCCCATAGTGCAGGTGAAATCATATTTTAACCTTGAATTTATTTTTTTCTCTTATTATATAAAGATGTAGGTTAAAAGGAGTAAGAATACAGGTAAGCAAATAGATATGGCTTCTAAAGAAAGAATCAACAAGTCACGACCTAGGGACGTTAATTAAAGTGAGGGTCAATCTGAGTTTATATCACAAACTTCTTCTACTCCTGCATCTCTAGAAGAGCTAAGAAGTAGATGAACCGTATCCTCAGAACCACCTATTAATTCTATTGAGCAAGATCTAAGAAATGCAGTGCAATTATTTGTTTGTTTAGTTTCTGGACAAGATCAAGGACAAACTATTCCAACCACAGGTTTTAGTAGTATATATAGGGAAGCTAGCCTACGAAATTAGGATTTCATTAAGCTAGATCCTTCCATATTCACTAGAACAGATATTATTAAAGACCCACAAAACCTTATTGATAAAATCTAAAGGGCTTTAGATGTCATTCATGTATCGGGTAAGGAGACAGTTGAGCTAGCAACATATAGATTTGAAAGGGATGATATATTTTGGTATGAATGCTGGAAATAATTTAGGGGTATCGATGCACCTTATCAGCTACTTGGAAATAGTTCAAAGAGGAATTTATTGATCACTACGTTCCATTTTAGTTTCAAGAGGCTTATGCAGATTAATTCCAAAATCGTTGTCAAGGGAATACGTGCATGAGGGAGTATAGCCTTATGTTTAACTCTTTGTCTAGTTATGCTCCTAATGTAGTAGATACTTTAGATGATAGAGTTCATAGATATACAGATATATTGGATCCATATCTCATTAGATATTGTACTATTTCTGCTTTGAACAAAGACATGGACATAGTAATGATATAAGCTTTTGCACAAAAAATAGAGAATTAAAGAAAACAAAGAACAGAAGAATTGGAAAGAGGGCATTCCATGAGGGCCAGATCTATGGGGTATTTTATGGCATCCCAAAGAGATTTTAGGCCTTTGCTTTTAAATAGAACACCTAGGCCATTATCTTCTAAGTCTACAACTAGTGCATCACCACAGATTTAAGGGTCCAAAAGTAATTAGTTTGGGAAAAAAAGAGAGAGTCAGAGTTCACAGATAGCAGGGTATCAAGAGCAAGGGAGTATGAGCCAATTAAGACCTCATCGGCAACTATGTAAACAATGTGAAAATCTTCATTTAGGTTGATATCAGTTCGAGACAAATGCTTACTTTTGGAGTGGTACGTTGGGGCATATGATAAGAGAATACCCACAAAGAGGCATAGGTGGTATGATACAACCTACTAGATCATCTATTGAATCATCATAGTTAGTGCCTTATTCAAGTAGGGGTGTACGTCCTATGGGTCATGGTAGAGGTACTAAAGGAGTATCTTGCTCTAGCGGAGTTCAGAATCAAACATATGCTTTAAAATATTGACAAAACCTAGAGGCTTGTCTGAATGTGGTCATAGGTAAATTGTTCATCCTTTCACATAATGTATATTCATTAATTGATACGGGTTCTACATTATCATATGCCACTCCATTGGTTGGTAGAAAGTTCAAAAGAACATCAAAATTGCTAGTTAAGCCACTTGAAGTGTCTACACTGGTTGGTGAATCTATTATAGCTAGGAGAGCATCAAAATTGTATAACAACTATTTGTGGTCATGATACAATAGCTGACATTGTTGAGTTAGAAATAGTAGATTTTGATGTTATAATGAGTATGGATTGGTTGTCTTCTTGTTATGCCACAGTAGATTACCGAACTAAGAGGGTGTATTTCCATTTTCCAAGCGAGGTAGTCCTTGAATAGAGGGGTAGAATTGCTGTACCAAGAGGTAAATTTATTTCTTATTTTAAGGCAAAAATGATGATTTCTAACGGTTACATATATCGTCTAGTTAGAGTGAAGGATACAAATGCGGATCTATCAACTCTTCAAACTATTCCAATGGTAAATGAATTACGTAATGTATTTCCTAAAGATCTTCTAGCTTTGCCTCCAGAACAAGAAGTAGAGTTTAGTATTGACGTGATTCAGGTACTCAACAACTCTCAATTCCTTTCTATGGAATGGCCCCGACAAAATTACTAGAGTTTAAAGAGTAATAAACAGAGTTCCTAGAAAAAGGATTCATAATGCCTAGTATTTCCCCTTGGGGCGCACTAGTGTTTTTGAGCGTAAGAAATATGACTGATTGAGAATATCTATTGACTAATGACAACTGAATAACGTGACTATTAAGAACAAATATCCCCTTTTGAGAATTGATGATTTATTTGATCAATTACAAGGAACCAAGTGTTTTTCAAATAATGACTTGAGGTATGGTTACCTCCAAGTAAGGGTGAAAGAGAATGACATACCTAAGACAACATTTCGACTATGATTCGGTCATTATGAGTTTCTAGTTATGTCATTTGGGTAAACTGATGCACCTACAACTTTAATGGATTTGATGAATAGGGTGTTCAAGCCATTCTTAGATGTGTTTGTGATAGTTTTTAAAGATTATATTCTGGTTTATTCGAGGCCACCGGAAGACCATGCCACTCCCTTACGACAGGACTTACAGATTCTTCATGATCATAAGTTATATTCAAAGTTCTATAAATGTGAGTTTTGGTTAAAATCTGTGATATTCTTAGTTCATATTATATCTAATGAAGAAATAAAGGTTGATACTCAGAAGATAGAAGCTGTGAAGAACTGTCCAAGACCTACCACACCTACAAAGATTCGTAGTTTCCTTGGTTTAGCAAGTTATTATAGAAGGTTTGTTGATGGATTTTCTTCAATTTTAGAAACTTTAATTAAGATACACACAGAGCATCCAAGTTTTAGTGGAATGATGCAAGTGAAAGGAGTTTCCAAGATATAAAGAATAAGTTGACTTCTACACCGGTATTGGTACTTTCAGAAGACACAAAAGGGTATGCAGTGTATTTTGATGCATCAAGAATTCTCTTAGGATGTATGTTGATGCAACATGGTAAAGTAATAGCATATGCCTCAAAACAATTACGGACACATGAGAAAAATTATCCAACATATGATCTTGAGCTAACAATAGTTACATTTGCTTTAAATATATGGCATCACTATTTGTAAATGATTCATGTTGACATTTATACTTACCATAAAAGTTAGCAATATATCTTTCATCGGAGGGATCTGAATTTGATGCAGCGGAGGTGGCTTGAACTATTAAAACACTATGATGTTGATATATTCTATCATCGAGGAAAACCAAATGTGGTAACTGATGCATTAGGTCATAAGGATATGGTGAGAACTTATGGACAGTCTATAGAAATACAACGGATGACTAAAGAACTACACCAACTAGCTAATTTGAGGGTTTGCCTTCTTGAAACTCTAGATAAGGGACTTATTATGCATAATATGAGAGAAACTTCATTGGTAGCTGAAGTAAAGGAGAAGCAATATACAAATCCTTTTCTATTACAACTTAAGGAAAATGTACAATGTGGTATGACCAAGGCATTTAAGCAAACACAAGAGGGAGTACTTGGGTGCCAAAAAAGATTTTGTGTGCCTAATGTAAATGGGATAAGAGAGAGACTTATGATAGAGGCACATCATTTAAGGTATTAAAACCATCTGGGTCAACTAAAATGTATCAATATTTTAAACGAATGTATTGGTAGAATGACATAAAGAATTAAACTGTAGAATTTGTAGCCGAATATCCAAATTATTAAAGAGTTAAGTAGTGCACCAAAAGACCGGGGGTTATATGCAATGTATAGATCTTCCAATCTGGAAGTGGGACATAATCAACATGGATTTCATCATTGGTTTTCCTCATACATCTCAAAAATTTAATTCCATATGGGTGATAGTTGATAGGCTTACCAAATCAACACACTTTCTACTGGTTAAAACCACTTACACAGTCAAAAAGTATGCAAAATTATTTATTAAAGAGATAATTTGGATACATGGAGTACCAATCTCCATTATACAAGATAGGGGAACTCAATTGACGAAAAAATTTTGGAAGTTTTTTTCAGAGAAATTTAGGAACACAAATGTATTAGAATAAAACTTTTTACCCTGACAGATAGAAAGTAGAACGTACCATTCAAACATTTAATAATATGCTACTATCTTTTATATTGGACTTTAAAGGTAGTTGGTATGATCATTTACCTCACATCGAGTTTGCCTACAGCAATAGATATCATTTAAGTATCAAAATGGTACCATATGAAGCTTTGTATAAAAGAAAGTGTAGATCACCAATTGGATGGTTTGAAGCGGGTGAAACTTCTTTGTTCAGGCAAGATCTTATTCATCAAGCTATGGAAAAGGTTAAAGTAATCCAACGGTGGCTATAAAAATCCCAAATTCAACACTAGTCATGTGTAGATATTAGAAGAAGGTGGTTAGAGTTTGTTATAAGTCATTGGGTATTCTTGAAGGTGTCACCAATGAAGGGGGTAATGCAATTTGGTAGGAAAGAAAAACTAAGTCTTAATGCAATTTGGTAGGAAAGAAAAACTAAGTCCACGCTATATAGGCCCATATAAGATTACTCGGATGTTTGGCGATGTCTCTTATAAATTAGAGCTACCCCAAGAGCTATCAACAATTAATCCAGTATTTCACATCTCAATGCTTCGAAAGTGCATCGAAGATCTATCTCATATTACTCCTTTTAAACATGTAAAAGTTATGGAAGATCTCATCTATGAAAAAATATGTTTTTCTATTTAGATTGACAGGTTAGAAGTTAAGGAATAAAGAAATACCTTCTATAAAAGTGCTTTAGAGAAAACAAGTACAAGAAATAACATGGAAAGTTGAAGAAGAGATGAAATCAAGTACCCCTATTTGTTCAATTATGAAGAGAAAGTTCAAGATACTGAATTGGGTAAATAACAAGTAAGTGTAATATAAAGGTACTATATGATATCATAAATATTAAACATAGGCTTCAACTTGTTTTGGTTAGACAATTATGCTAACATTCGACGACGGATGTTCAAAAGGAGGGAGGATGTAACACGTCGTACTTTGTATGTACTTGTTCTATTTATATGTAACCTGATGTAGCCTTGTGGTAAAGGTAACATATGTGATTTGCTATGCGATTATTAATAGTGTAGATGGAATTATAGATGATGCCCGTACATTTTAAGGTGATGCGGACAAGTTAACATCGATACAACTATTAAACTCATAATCGTGAGCCGGTATTTGAACCTAAAGTTTAAATTGACCAAGTATATACATGTTTTAAGTTAGATTAAAGGGATTAAGAACTGAAAAATAGAGTATTTTGTTGAGTTTCTTGCTTGAATTAATTAAGCTAGTAGGTGGATCACCTACTTGAGCTATTTGGACCAAGTTAATGGGCTCAAGGCTATGGATTAGATTTGGGCCAATATAAATGTACTCATTTCCGCCCATATTATGTAAAAAGGAAGAAGATGGAGAAAAGGCCCAATACCCATTTTCCCTCATTTTTAAGTCACACAAAAGGTTATACTTCAAAAATTCTCTCTACTTTCTTTAAAGCAACTAGGAGCAGCCCTATATTTTCTTTTAGGGTTCTTAGAGAAACCCCAACCTTTGTAGGACAAGGAAAGTGAAAACACTTATGGTTTAGCATAATTCTCCCATAGAAGACTAGGAAAATGTTCAATTCATGCTTAATTGTAAGTCCATGTCATAATATAATGTAAGCTATCTCCTCATTTTTTCTTTGTTATTAAGAGATCTGTTTTCTTCTTTGGTTTAAAGTGTGAAAGAAAGTGAAAGATGAAGTTGTTGAGGAGTTCAAATTAAAAGAATAAGTTACAGAATTGAGGTAAGGTGACTGCTCCATTTTTTTCTCCTTATATATGAATTTGAGAGAGAATTGTGGATGTTTTGTTCTTGAGAACTCAAGAGATGACAAGTTTAATAATTGATTGCTACAATAAAAGTGACTTGGGGATGCTTTGCAGACTGTTTTGTGTGTATATTTTGGGGGCTACAAGGTTGATGTTGGGGATAGGTGTGATTAGTTCATATTGAAATATAGAAGAAACGTGTGGTGGTACACCACTAAGCTAATTGTTGTACACTTATATTACTCATTTTGTTTGTATACTATTTAGGAGGGTGTAATAAAGTCAAAGTTGTTTTGGGGGATCTTAAAAGAATTTGTATGTATATGGATATAATTAGAGGAGAAAAGGGTTAAAATAACATCCTCAATAGGCAAATTAAGGGCTTATGCCTGACTACTATTTTGGTGAAGTCAAATAGCCTAAATGTCTCAGTTGCTTGCTAATATTAGTTTACCATATATTTTATTATAGATAAGTAATCTAAATGGCGGGAATTCAAGTTGGATTAGTATCGGAGTTGTACGACCAAATATGAAAGGCTACTCTATGTCGTATTCTTTGGCATGAAATCCAGCACTTTTGGTACAATGTAAGCTTCTAAAGCTTTCGTATAATAAATAGTACCTAATAGCAGCACATGATCTCCTATCTAGCTAACTACCTTGTCCCGCTCCCTAACGTGTTAAAATACCTAACCACATGATTATTATTGAGTGTGTATTTTTACATTCACTAGAAAGTATCCAGAGTTCTCATTTAAGTCGAATATGACTTGTATGTTATTTTCAATTCCTAAACATATTATTTAGGTAAAATCTGCCCTTTACCTCTTTGACATTGCCTTAAGTGTTCATTCATATGTCTCTTATTGGTATATTATTGTTTTAATGTACCATAATAGTATGACCACTAAAGTGAAAATCTCAAAGGTTAAATAAACTAACACAATCTGAATTAAAACGAGTAGTAGCTCAGGGGCATAAGCCTTGAATGGGTTGATCCAAATGTTTATTTACGAGTGGCAGCTCAGGGTCATAAGCCTAAAATAGGCTGATCCCAATGTATATTTATGGGTGGCAGCTCAGGGGTTTAAGCATAGCATAGTCCGATCCCAATTTTGTCTATTTACCATTTATCAGATGGTCATTTGTATCATACAACTTACAAAGATTATGAAGTAAGAAAGGTAAAGTAAAGAAAGAAATGTAATGTACCTGACCCTACAATTATATACAAAGGTGGTCTACTAGCACTATTTGCAAACTTGTATTTGATTTCTATTGAGCTTCATAGTTTCGTACTAAAACCCCTTATCGGGGACCTATATTCCATGTTGCAGGCATAGGTTCTTTAGTAATTTCACATTCTAAGTAAGAGCCTAGGATATCCAGCAGGTATTGGATAGCTCCAGATTAATTCAGGGCTTTTTGAATAAGTTTTATATGTTTTGGTATTTTACAGAAGTTAGGAGTATGCTAGATGTTTGTCCCGACCTTAGCCAAGTGTTTATGTATCTTTTAGAGACTTTAAACACCAATGTAAAATTAACTATGGCAATGTCTTGTCTCTTAGATGTTATGGCCCCAACGGGTAAGTCTTACATATAATTTGGCAATTGCCCACGTGGTTGTTCTCATTGATGCATTGTATCATATTTGGTAGAACCCTTGGTTATAATATTTACATTCATAAGATGTACAGGGTTATAGGTTGGTTCTCTCGCGCCTTACTACTATGGGTGCCTTTCCTCCCTAATGGGATTTGAGGCATGACAATGATGTTGAGCTTTGTAGTGAAGAATTCTCAGTGATTTCTCAATCTACCGAATCAAATAAAGATGAAGATATTAAAATAAATGAAAGGATACTAGATGCAAAAGTAGAACCAAAGCATATCTCTTAAGTCGACTTTAGCTCATTTCAAAGTGAAGGTGCTTCAGATGAGGCAACCTAGATTTAGGGGATATACCTCATTTTAATAACTTCTAGACATTACGCTTAGAAAATGTGATGAGAATCCATCCACCTAGGAAAATAATGGAATGTGGGGAGAAGGAGGACCATCCCTACATTTCGGGATTTGACACTCAAAAAAAGCACATGGAAGCCCTACCATCAATGGAAAAGGAAGTCAACTTTCAATTTACAACTAGCGGCCTATTTATATGCATACCTTTACCTAAGGAGCCAAATCGGAATAGTGATTTGAAGTTGGGTAAAAGGTTCAAGTCTTCTAAATGGAGAGATAAAAACTCCCTCGTTATTTCCTCGCATCTTCTAAGTTTTATGTTGGAAGATCTGAATCATCGTCCCTATGTCACTCAATGCACCATGAATGAAAGTTGGGACAGAGATTCAAATCTTTCAAGTGGAAGCAAAAATGGGAGTTGGGGAGGCGTCATGCCATGATGTTAAACTAAAAGCTCGATGGGAGGCACTCAATCAAGACACTAAAAGTTGGTCGTATCCTTTTATTTAGGCATGATAGAGTAGATTTTATTTTTGTAATTGTTCATGTATAATCCATGATAAGGAGGAACTATGAGAAGTCTTGATTGAAATTGAAAAGGGAACCGATGAAATTGGCAGGTTTGGACTAAATAGAGGAGTGCAGGGACCTCAATTTTGGTCTCTATTATCACGACTGTGGCTTGTGGCACCGCGATCGCAGAGGCTACGTGCCTGCAATCGTGGAACTAGGACTATAAGTATGGTTGAATCATTTTAAATGACCATCCGACTACCATTTTCTCTAAACACACCCTTTTTAAAATTCTCTCCCTTTTTGCAATTGTGTAGAGTATCTAAGTGTTCATCTCAATCCTTTTCATACTCTAACATGGTATGTTGCCTAAACTCCCATATTTTTACTGTATTTGTATACATAGAAGTTTTAGTTTAGGGAAGGTCCTGAAATAGTATTTTTAACATAAAATCTATGTTTCTTTATGAGTTTTGTGGTGGTTAGCTACTATAGATAGTGTACAAACCCATGGGGAAGTCTTGAGTACCCTAATTTAGGCCTAAAATTATCGAAATTAGTGTGTACACAATGTGTTCAATTCAATTCCCCAATAAGTTTCCTAGTAATTTCTTTGAGTTGGGGTATAATCAAGCATTCTAGCCTTAAATTCCCTAATTATGATGTTTATGTGCCTAAGTTGGAACATAAATTTGGGATTAAAATCATGTGTTTTGAGTAATGTGCAGAACTATCGACCATGGTCTCAGGTCCCGTGATGGTAGTCCCGATGACTGTCTTGATCGTGGCATACGAATCACAGTCATTGTTCCATGATCCCCATACCTGAGGGCAGTCCTCTGCAATAGCCAAAATTCCTGCACAACCATTTCTTACCCCAAAACCTTCTATAACACCACCACATGAGTTTTTCTTATTAATCTAGCATGATTTTTGTGTGATAATTCTAAATGATGGTCTGGATTGTATACTTAAAAGTACTAAGCTGCAAGGTTCGTAGATTTTGACAAAACCAGGTTCATGGCCATTGTCTCCTAAAATCTATACTACGGTGATCTACTAAGGACAAAATTACTCTAGGAGAGGGGTATTTGACTTAATAAATTAGAGAAACAGCTTCCATGATTCCGTACTAGACTCACTGCCACTGGGTGGATATGCTTTGTACTTGACCCTTGCTATGCTAATGACCATTAGGTATGTGAGTGCTATGCAAACCTAAACTTAGTTTCTCTCACAAACCCAATGATTATAATTTAGGGTAAGTGAACTTTGGAGTAGAGAAAATTAATAAGGTGTATGGGCTCCCGAATGCTGACTTGGAGTACTTCTAAGCAAAAGGATGGGAGTCAGGGATGTGGATGGCAAATATAATGTCCTAATAAAGAGGTTCCCTGGGCCACTACTAAGAGAGATATTTTGATGAATGATTTCATAGCTGAGGCTAGGCTTTGGCTAATTATCATTTGTAGAAGAGTATCACCGTACACACACATATGACTACTATTATAGATAAGCATGCTCAAATGTTGGCTTGTATCCTATCTGGCATTCCTATAAACATTGGCGAGATTGTGATTTTAGAGTGGAGGTAATTCAAAAACCATGGAGGTGCACATCTTCTCTTTTGTTTACTTGTTACTGAGCTATGTAGGAGGGCACAAGTGGATAAATATGCAGTACATACTTGGGTATATACCCAAGCGCCCTTATCTTTCCACTAAAATTTCATGGAGAGGGTTTCCCTAGCATGAAAAGAAAGGTGGACTTAGTCAAGAAAACCCAGGAGGATACAGACTATTCTAGGCCTTCTTTAGCGAACCCTCTTTATTTGTTGATATGTCCCATCAACTTTATAGTTTAGACAGTTTAAAGACTTTACGAATAGAAGTATCAGTATTCTATTTTCAATTTTGAGTTTTTTAGATGTGTTGAACCTTATGGACAGTTTCCACATTAATTATCTATATTATGCAGTGTTAGGGTATATATATTATTAGAGGGTTGGCTTGTGGTCCTTCAGGATCGTTAGTACCGTGTGACATTTTGATTCCAGAAAATTGGGTTGTTACAAACTTGGTATCAGAGTCTAAGGTTCAATAGTGTCCTAAGGAGTCTGAAAAGCCGCATCTAGTAGAGTCTTGTGCATGGGTTTGTTGCGTGCCACATTTATGTACAAGAGGCTATAAAATGTTTTTAAGAGTAGTTTCCCTCCATGAAAAGATTATGTCTGTAGGGTTGATGACCATCCCCCTCTGCCAGTAGATTCTGAAAATAAGAGTATGTCTTATGTCAAGTTTCGGGCAGCTTTTTAGATACTAGCCTAAGCTAGGACTAATGTTCAGGGTAACCGTCAAGCTGTGGCCTCACATTAGAAATATAGGTGTTCACCCGCAGCCAAAATTAGAGATTTCATAAGAATTAGCCTACCAAATTTCTTTGGGTCAGTAGCAGGTGAGGACCCATAGCATTATCTAGACGAGGTGGGGAAGATTACCAGATTATGCATATTTTTGAGGATAAGAGTGTAGATTTAGCATCCTATACATTGAAGGATATTGCTCATGATTGGGTTTTGACATGGAACAAGGGTAGAGGGAAGGATGCAACTCCGTGACTTGGCAGGAATTTTAGGATGCCTATTTTAGACAAGTTTTTCCCGCTAGAGATGAGAGAAGCTAAGGTATAAAAGTTCACGAACCTATGGCAAGGATCCATGACAATAAAAAAGTATTGTCTTAAGTTCAACAAGTTATCTAAGTATGCTCCTGACTTGATAGCTGACCCTAGAGCGAGTATAAGTAAGTTTGTGACTGGTGTATCTGGGTTAGTGTTGAAAGAGTGTAGGGATGATATGCTCAATACGCATATGGACCTTGCTAGGCGGATGATGCATGTATAGAAGATTGAGATAGATAAGGCAAAAGAAAGAGAGGGAGGGAGTAAGAGAGACTGAACAGGTAATCATGGTTTCTCTCAAGTAGGGTCCCATGGTGGTAGCCATTTTCGGCATAGTCAGAGATTTTCTGTCCCAGCTCCATCCTCATATAGTGTACCCACACCAATGTTTGGGGATGTCAGTTATGATGGGGTGCCAGGCTCTAAAGCCCTGAGTAGTGCTAGTGGTGTTCGCATCAATCCGCTTTGTGAAAAGTGTGGCAAGAGCCACTTTGGTGTATGTAGAGTTAGTAGTGATATGTGCTTTGGGTGCGGTGAGCCAGACCATAGAATATGAGAGTGTATAGTGCTAGCTTAGAGGGGTAGAGAGTTTATTCAACAGAGTTCCCCTTTCAGTGCCAATAGTGGTCAACGTCATAACAGTCTCTATACGTTTCAGGCTCTCCATGATCAGGAAAGGTTCCCTGATATAAATTTGGATATGTTATAAGTCTTTCATCTTTGTGATATGCATTGCTAGATCCTTTGCTTCCATTTTTATCTTATATGTTATTATGAGTCATGCGCGAGTTTCAGATCTATGTAGGTCAATCATGACCCAGTTCGTAGGTGCCCCGTGCACCGCCCTAGTATTTCAACAAGGTGTTTGTAGAGGGACATAGAGTCCCAAGGGTGAGATACCCCTTGATATTGTGATGCTTTCATGACCTTATACTCATTCATTTGCATGTTCAAACTCTCCATGATAAGTTAACGTCAGTTATTAATGAATAGCCATTCATGCTTTCGAGAGTTAGTTTAGTTAGACATTCATGCATTAGATATGCACGTTCAGTAGAAAGAGTTTAGCTTTTCAGTGTGTTTAGACATGCATTCATTACATCAGCCTAGTTATGCATCCATGCATCAGATATGCATGTCCATTATAAGAATTCAGCTTATGAGTATCTTCAGTTGAGTATTCCATATATCAGATATGAATGTCCAGTGTGAAAGTTCAAAATATCAATTAATCCAGTTGCATAGTTATGTTTCAGATGCTCCCGTTCCTTGAGTAAGTTCAGTCGATCAGTATTTTTATCCTATCAAACGACATTAAAGGATGAATGTTTCTAAGGGGGAGATATTGTAAGAACCCTGCAAAATTCTCTCGTAGTCTGAGCTTTAAAGCGTATTCAGTGGAGTGTTAATCCGACCCTAAAAATTTGAGAAGTGTCTTCCCAAGTGAGAAGTATTTTAAACCATGTAGAATTTTCCTAATATCGAATAAGATTTTCTTTGATACCAAATTTGCCTAAATTCGACAGTTGGGCAAAGAGTTAGAGCTATTTTAGTGAGATAGTGTGCCACTTGGCACTTTAGCATGTCGTGGAGCCGGCCAAAATGGCAATCGTCAAATCTAATGAGCCTCCGCGATTATGGTGCATCGCGCCAAGGTGTCATTTCAGAATTGTCAATTTCCAGTGCACCAATGTTATTCCACCGCATCGCGGTGACTTTCTAGTTTGCAACCAAGGTGGCAACGGGATTCCACCGCATCGCGTGATCAAGCAGTTTCTCGATTGTCTAATTTCCAGTGAGCTGGTGCGATTATGGCGCGTCGCGCCAGTATGTAAAATCAAAATTCTTATGTTTAATTCCAAGAGCAGAAAAGGTCTTTTCCCAACCCCTATATATACTTCTTAACATCGGATTTGGCCTCATTCCATCCAAAATATCATTATTTTCTCTCAATTCTCTTCAATATAAAAAACTATGGTTTCTACCAAATCAAAACCATTCCTTCTTCTTCAAGAGAAATCAAGAAATCAAGAATCTCTCCAAGAGCGTTCAAGAAAGAGTTTCTCTAAGGTATGCAGATGTTGATTCTTGGGTCCCTTTCATCTAAGAAGCTCAAGAAACCTTTTTTTAATCTTAAAGCTTTTATGTTTATGAGTTTTCATGATCCACATAAGTTGAAATTGATGTTCATTCTATTATTGAGTTTTGATTCATGTTTGTTTGCAAGGTTTTCAAGCTTTGACCCTAGTATGTGATACCTATGTGATGTTCATGATAAACCCTCTTCAAGTTGCTTGTTAAGTTATGTGTTCATGTCAATTAAGTGTATAAATTGTTGAATAAGAAAATCATACTCCTCAAATGCTTGATAAAATGTTTATGTGAATGAATTGGAGCCATTATAGCATGTTGACTAGAAATCCCCATTTGTATGTAAGCCCATGCATGTCAAGTGTTTGTTGAAAAGCCTAAGTGAATGAATTGTGTCATGATAGCATGAAATTCCCTAATTATGTGCTCTTTGATACATGCTAAGACTTTAATACATGCTAAGTGTTTGATGAATTAATTGTAACATGATATCATAAATTTCCTCAATTATGTGTTCTCCGGTATATGCCAAAACTTAAACATGTGTGAAGTTCTTGATGCAAGGCCTTGTTGAATAGAATATGATCCAATATCATGTCCCCCTATGTTATTACATGTTTTAGATTTCGAAATTCTTGAAGTGATGCCTTAGTGATTGTGATGGTGAATGATTGTCCATGGTCCTGATTAATCTAGAATGGTTATGTTTTACTTTTATGTTATCGAGTCTTGGGGTTATTTATACCCGATAATTTAGCTGTTGTCTAGAACCCATGTCAGTTTTCACGATAATTCCAATCGAGCCATGATTCTCATAACTCAGTGAGTTAAAGAACTCTTTATTCTCAGAAAAATACAGAACTTAAGAAAATCTCAGTAATCTTTGTAATCTCCGTAATATCAATATCGCTAGTAATCTAGCCTCAGTTCTGTACTCATCTCAGATCTAGTAGTATTCAAGTGTTTATTTCAGTCCTCAGTAGTATTCTAGTAATATATCCCAAGCTCAGTGTCGTTGAGTTTGATAATGAGATTCAGTAGTATTCCGTCAGATACAGAACCAAGTAAATTCAGTTAAACTCAGACAGGCCATTCGAGAAACATGATCAGTATCAGATTTAGCTTAGTTTGTGTTCAGTTAAGAATAAGTTCAGAGTCTTTTAGTTAGGAGTAGGAGCTAGCACCGAGTGAGGGCAGGGATGGTGGCTCCCCGTCAGAGAGGCAGAGTTTTTAGGAGCAATCCCTAAAATCGAGAAATGCGTAGCCAGCATAAAATCTAGAAGTCACCCATTAAGAAAAGCTAGTCACCCGTTAGATAGGCTAGACTATTATATTGCCTTAGTCTTGACTTCTTTCGAGGGTCACCCATTAGATAGGCTTAACCAAAGAGGTCTTTACCCGTGGAACAGTATTGATGCCCTTCCAATTAGGGTTATAGGTTTGACCCAACCAGTTGAGATTCAGGGCATGTCGATTAAGTAACTACTTCCTATAGTTATAGTTTTAGTATCAATCATTAGAAATTAGGACTATTAGATACAGTCATCTATCTCAGTGAGGAACGCAGATAGTTCCATTGATTCATGTACCACTTGTAAGATAGGCTTGGTCCCATATAAAGTTATTCAGTATCTGATCTAGAGTTCACCCATCAGATAGGCTTGATCTCAGTCTCAGATTTAGTTGAGTAATCTCATTATCAGATCCTGAGATCACCCATTAGATATGATTTTTTCTTATCATTGATAGTAGACTCTAGAATCATCACTAGAGTGGTTTGACATATGATATAGTCAGTCGAGAGTAGAAAACTCAGAATCCAGTCAATGACATGAGTATATTTAGTCAAAGCTTCAGTATCCTCAGATTTCAAAATCACTCGCTACATCAGACTGATCTCAATTCCAGCACTCAGTTAGAGGTATTAGATGATTTAGTTATTTAGTATCTTAGGCATTATTAGTGAGTTCAGGTGAAAGTAAACCAGTATCCGTGTTTCAGTATATCGAGTCATGATGATTTTGGTTATAGTTTATGCATTTATGCATATATTCTCATTCTGTACTAACACGATTATTCAGTTAAGTAATTGTTCATGAATAAGCCCTTACATTAGCCTTACCTAATCTTCATTCTTGGTACATTCTCGTACTGACGCATTTATACTATTGTGTTTTATTTGACACCATAGGTTTAGAGGCATGAGATCCAAAGTACCCATAGCAGTTCAGTCCCAGCCAACAGCAATAGACGTAGTAGTGAGTCCTCTTTATTTGAGGATAATCCTTTTATCATATTTATCAGATTTAGTTTATTTTTAGTAGACAGAGTTAGTTGGGCACATGTTTCATAAATTCCACAGCTCAAAAGTTTAGAGGATTTTTGGACAAATGTATCAGTATTAAGCTTTCAATTTTGAGTATTTTTACATGTTTTGAACCTTATGGACAGTTTTTGCATTTATTATCTATATTATGCAGTGTTCAGGTACAGATATCAATTTACGGTTGGCTTATGGTCCTTTGGGATCATGAGTATCATGTGATATTCCAACTCTATAAATTGGGTCATTACATCTCACCACTCTATGCGACTCAATTAGATTATGACATATACCGGGAGGAGAAAAAGTATAAAGCCACTGTTTCCATATTTGAGAGAGCCTACTCAGCCATAGTCAGATCATACTGGGACCTCAGGGACTCTTATGGCAAGATGAATAAGAGGGACAAATTCTTAGTAAAAAGTGAAAGGGTGTAAAGGGCCTGTGGAAGGACCTAAGAATGCACAGTAGATTGCATTCTCCCTATTTGGAGAGTGATGATGAGACCTCTTTGGATTAGTCAGATGATAATGCTGGTTATGATGGTGCTGTGTAAGCGGGAGAGAGTAGCTCTAGAGACAGATTTAGGGAGCACCATTTTTCTCCCATGCTTTATTAATTATATAGTAGGGACACTACTAGCTTTATAGTTGGGGTTCCTTTCCCTATATTTTATATTATTTTGATGTGTTGCAAGATAATTTTATTTTGGTCTAACGAGATTTTGGATACTATTTTATTTTTTTGGGATGCTATATTTGGGCACTCTGATTGTGCCCATATTTTCACGGATTATTATGTAGTTTAATTTTTTGTTTTTCTTTTTAACATTAGTTTTATTTTAATTATGATAATGAATAATGAGCCTTTCCATATGGTAGATTAAGTGATGGCATTCGTTAGGGTAAAGCATCATGTTTGGGTTTTAAGCCATAGATGCAAGGGAATTTTAGGTACCCATGGCATCGGAGTCATTAATGAAAAGGAAGTCTGAGTACCTGTGTCATTGTAAATTTGGTATCCCATTATGCATCATTGGTAATTTCTGAGTAGCAATATGGTTGGTTTTCTTATAATAAGCTGAAATGTGAGGCTAATGCTTTGTTTGTATCCTTAAGTTAGCAATTGAGTATAGTGCAAATGCAAAAAAAACAACCCCCACCGTCCATTTTTTTTCAAAAATCAAGGGCATGGATGTGAGTAACATTGTAACAAAATTCTTTCTCTTCTTATGACTCGACATATGTTTAACTTTTTTATACTGATAGATACTCAAATCTTTTCTCTATTGGGAGGAACAGTTAAGCCTCCTTGGCAAATTTTGCATGCTATGTGTGGTGAGCTATTTGTATTCATCTCTTACATATTTGTTTTATGTAGAACTTTCTTCATTAGTCTCTCAAGACTAATTTTTATTTCATTTGGTTGGAGAAATGATCTTAGGCCATCTTTGTGACTTTGGAAGCCACTTTATCTTAAAAAGCCTACCTATGCATAAATGTAATCCCTAGTAACCCACTTTGAGACTTTGAACCCTTCTTTGGCAAACATATTACAAGCTGTGAACCAATCCTTTTATTCCTATCGTAAACCATACCATCCTTAATCTTGAAAATATAACTTGAGGTTAAAAGCCTAAGTTCAGGGTGATGAGGATTGACGGAAGTAAGCATGGGGCCACAAAGTTGTAAGTGAAATGCCTAAGCGTTGAAAACAAATGAATAGAAAAATAAGGCATCAAACAACGGAAAGAATTTCATGAAAATTGCAAGAAAAAGATATAGAAGAAAATGGGTGAACAAAGGAAAAAAATTGTAGGCATATGAAATAGAAAAGATCAAAGAGGAGTGAACCATAGTCATAAAAGTGGATTAAATAGTGTGACGTAGATGTTCAAGGAAGGGTGTAGCCATGTTCATCCATAGTGATATCCTACCCTAACCCGAACCTACATTACAAGCTTAAAAAGTCCTTTGAGATCTTCAACCATTTACTTTCATTGTAGTGGCGATGGAGAATAGGCGCAAGCCTATGATATGACACTTGTTAACATGGAGAGTTCTTTTGTGTGACAGAGAGTTCTTCCACTTAGATTCCTTATTGCATATTTAGTAGCTTGGTGGGTAGAATTTTCTTTCTTGTGAGGAGACATGTGAACGAGTTGAGGTAGATGATTTTTCCATCTTCCAAGAAATGAGGAAAATGGAATATAGCTTAGTTTTGATCAAAAGTAAGTCACTTTTAAAGTATTGGTTGTTGTTGCTTGGCTTCTTTTTAAAGTATTGTGCATCCTTAGATATTACATTTTATGATGAGGGATGTAGTAATAATAGCTTAGTCCATGTGCAATGAGCTACTTGTGGTAGTGACTAAGCTTGAAGTCTTTGTGATCTTTGAGGCATGAAATTGGGAAAAAAAGTACAATGCCTTATGATAAGGGGTAGTGTTACTAGAGAACAAGCAAAGCTTTAAGTTGGGACTTATTTGCACTTAACATTCATGCACATTACCATGTTTAGAATGAATAAATGAGAAATAATTGTTATTGGATGCTCTAATAACCATATTTTGCAGGCACATAGATGATGAGATAGAAATATATGGGTTGAACCTAAAAATAATCAAAATAAAGCAAGAAAGTGCAATTAAAAACCTGGAGATAACTTTTTCACACTTACCGTAATCGTGGTGTAAGGATGCGATTGTGGTTAAT
Source organism: Capsicum annuum (assembly GCF_002878395.1). NCBI lineage: Eukaryota > Viridiplantae > Streptophyta > Magnoliopsida > Solanales > Solanaceae > Capsicum > Capsicum annuum. The sequence goes on along the minus strand of NC_061114.1, from coordinate 139,694,444 downwards.
AAGTAAAGTCAACCTACTACGGTAGCGTGATCTAATCACATTTGCAGTAGCCAAGGTCGTTGCCAAGAAAATACGATCGCAGTGTAGCAAAAAAATACAGCCCAAGGGCAAAAATGTAAATACACATGCCTAATCCCAAATTTGACAAAGGGAAGACTAAAACCCTAAACATTCATTCTATATTCCATTTTCCCAAATTTTTAGACATTGTTCTAGGGTTATATCCTCAATTTTTGGAGAACAGAATATTGTATAAATTTGGGTGAAGAATACTTTAGAGTCACTTTCAAGTGAAGTTAGTGAACTCCTATTTAAGATTTGTTTGATCTCATAGTTTGAAGTAACATTCAATTAGATTTTTTCAAATCAAATTAATAATGATTTTGGGTAAATCTTTACATACTTATCTTATGAGAGGGTTCAATAGCATGTGGGTTGTGATTTAATTATGCATATGTTAATGTGTGAAATGATGGGTTTTATTGTTGCTTGATTAAATTGGTTAGGATTTGTGGATGAAAACCCAAAATACTCAACTAGGTTTGTGGGTGATAATCCCAAGCTCTAGAAAGCTCAATCTATCTTTGAAAGAAGGGTTTAGGTGAATATTAGGAACCAAAATCATACTTGAAAGAGGGACGTGGGAACCAATGCAATAGTAGACAATTGTTGGCACAGTTTACAAAATTTTCACTATCTTTGGTATAAGGGTTATTGTGAAGTTGACTATTCGTTGGGTATCATCCTAGAAATAGGGATACCAAATTGAGGTATTGGTGGATTTATTTGACACACTTGTTAGATATTCAATAGAGTCAATGAGTTAAATCTTTGAGGCTATGTTGACAAACTAGCCCAAAGAAATTACAACCTATCCTACCAGATCATCATTAATAGAACATGCACCGGTTATTATATCTCTATGCATATTTTTCCCCAGGGAAAGAATAATCCCATGATCCGTGACTAATTGTTTAGATGCCAAGTATTCATAGACCCAGATTCATATTTGAAAACCCCAAAAATAAATATTAAGTGTGATACCATTCAAACGCCCCATTTTTATCCTTTTGTACTATTTGCTTGAATTTATCTAGTATTTATCATTTTAATTTAACTTAATCACCACTCATATTATTCCTCATGGATTTGATCCCGAATCCAAAGTTGAGTAGATATGTTAACGACGACCACCTTTCACTTGGAATTAACGTGTAAGTTGTGCGGTATCACGAACCATTCATTCTTTATTAGAATTCTTATATCAAACTTTAGTTCAAAACACATATCAGTTCCATGTTTGAGGAATCAAACCTGTTTTAATAAATAAAACCACTAAAGTGACCAGTTACCTCATTAAATGTCCAAAAAGGCCTTTAAAATGTCATTTACCAAATATCTTTACTCATCAAGACATTGCCTTAGTTCAAAACACTATTAACATGTTACTAGTTATTTCTTTTAGACATTTGCACAAACAACTTAAGGGCATACCATTACTATGAGAAAAATTAAAGTAAAAATCATCAAGCTTAGGGTTACTGATTACCCATTTGTTAAACCAAAATCAACAAGCACCCACATGTGCAAACCATCACCAATGAATGTATAAATATAAGTTTAAACAATAGTGAACAATAATCATTAGTATCCATTAAAACCCTCAACATTTACATAAAAAATGACAATTCCAGAATCAAAATCAATGTTTAAAACAAATGATATTTGTAAAATTACAATGAAAGGATATTCACTTGCCTTATAAAAATGATTCAAGGAAAGAACTTGACCCTTTTCTTGCCTCTAGGTGAAAACTTATGGAACCATAGCCTCCAATCTTCAAAAGTGCGTTTGAGAGAGTATTCGGAATGTTTCATCCATAAACTAAGTATTACGAGAGGCCATAACATGTTATATAGTTTGGGGACATAAGGGTATTAGGGTGGGAAATGTTTGAAAATCCACGTGCAGGTAGGTACAACTTCCGTACCTAAATAGTATCCTAGGGTATGAGTGGTACCCTATATCATACTTTCGACCCACCTTGTCCCCCCATATTGACCATTATACGACTACCTAGGGCTACTAATTTCTTAGGGTACAAATGATACCCTAAAACAATACCTTGGATAGATTCTACCAGGGTAAGCATAAGGCATCAAACAACTTAGCAAGGTACCAATCTTACCATATCATATGACAAGTAAGATGTTGACTTATACCTTGGATAGAGAACAAACCAAACACACTTCGTAATATACGAGAGACCGTACCCTAGGGTACCACTAGTACGCATGGATTGTCCTTGCCTAGAATGTCGAAAACACAATAAATGTTTCAAGGGCCAAGGATTAGAGTGTTTCAACTTTTAGTGGATAAGCTTTAGTTCTTTGAGTTCTCCAAGATGAGATTGCACGTGAAATATTTAGTTGATTCTCCTCCTAGTTTGTAGTGGATAGTAGGTGTGGAATAGTAAAGAAAGATTGTATTTAGATTTAGATTCAGTGGTACGACTCTTGCCTTGGTTTGATTTTGAATTGGACGAACCTTTATTTATATGTGTGTGTATCAAGATGGTATCAGTGTGTCATTGTTCAGATTTGCATTCATCAAGCATTTTTAATTCAGTTGGTGGTTGCCGTTAAGTTTCTCTGTTTTAAAGTAAAGCGAGAGAACTAGTTGAAAAAGGATACACTTGTGGCAAAATTCATTAAAAGTGTTCTCTCTTCATAAAAGTTATCTAAAAATTTATGCTCGGGACATGCACACGCAGTACCTCATCCTTTCAAGCTTTTGAGACCTTTCTATCTATTGACTTTCGCAGATGAAAATCCTTTTAGTAGTGGATATCATAATAACCCTCTAGTTCATTTCCTTGATTTGTGTGCATTTACAATATTTTGAGCCTTTCCATCAATAGTTTATTTGTATTTTAGGCTCAATTCCCTATTTTGGAGATTTTATTATCTAGGATTTGGTCTCAAAGCAAAACTCCTAGTAGTTGACCTCGGATAAGAATTTTGACAGCGACAACAACTCCAAAATATTCATATTCATTTGGGGAGACCTTTGGTTTGGGTCTTGAGGAACATAAGCTTATTTTGAGCTATTGGTCAAAAATTTAAGAAAATGAAATATGGGTGTGGGACCCATATTTTGTAGTAACAACCTCAGATGGAAAATATGATTACACCATTACATCTGGAATGTCTAATTTGTCATGATTACATAATTCATTTGTGTATATCGTATTTCAAATAAATCTTGAGGACTTGATAGAGACTTGGAAGGTTTCCAAGTTCTATGCTTTCTTTGGGTGTAGTGGGCGATCGCCAGTTAAGGGCCGTGATCGCGGTACCTTAGGTAGTTAGGATGGTACATTTATGGAGGATAACGTGTAATTACGCTTCTCATGTGCATCTTAATATGTTGTTATCATAAGGGTTTGGCTGCGACCATGGTCTACTTCTGCAGCCACTAAATATGGCAATCATGCACCTCGAGGTCGCGATAGCAATTCTCGAATACTTGGACTGGGTATAAAAGGACCCCTTTTGCCTATTTTTTCTCATTCTTAACCCATTCTCTTTAATATATAAAACCATAAATAGCGATATTAAATTAGATTGAAAGTTGTAGATAATTTTAGGAGCTTGGTAAACAATTATTCCATGCTTTCCCTTTGAATTCATGGTAAGATTCCTTTTATTTCTTGATAAATTCTTAGAAATTAGGACTTTAAATTTATAAATAAGGGGTTATTTGAGAACCATCTTGTGCTCCGTTTGTGCTTAATTTTTGAGCACTACTTTCTGACCCTTTGAGGCACCTCATGACGAGTTCTTTTTAGATTTAATTTACGTGCCTCGTAGGCCCATTCTTGACCCAAAATTTTACCATACTATTAATCTAGAAATATGGATCTTATTTGAATCTTAGTGATGCATAGATTATGATTTTGATAGCATGGCTACATTTTGAGATTGTAGAATAAAGGAAGACATTTTACGCACGATTCAAGAATTTATGTTTTGGCTTTGAGGTGGCTTTTGTTTACTTTTATTCAAAAAATGGTTTGTTTTATGTATCGCATGTGAATGTGAATGTTAAGAGTAATTCTTGGTATAATACAATGATTTAGTCTTGATTATTGAAGTTTGGGGATTAGATGAGGAATTTGACCATACAGTGAAATACTTGCTATATTCCTATGAACTTATTACCTTTTACTATCTTACATATGAGATCCGTAGTATGATTTTGGTAGTATTCTACATTTTGGTTGTAGCTTAAGTGGTGGAAGCAGGGTTAGTATGTATATCCTTTTATGGATAAATTAGAGATCTTGAACCATAATTTAGGTAGAGTCGACCTAATTAATCATGGCCTAGGTGGACTTCTTCTCATAATATGTATTATGGATTATCTAGTATCTAGAAATTAATTTAGATAGCTTTATCTAGTTTGGAGTATGAATTGCCTATATGTGGAATTTGAGGATTAGAAGTGGGTTTCTTTATCCCACCTTAGTCCAAGACATGTGTTAGCCCCCGTACACCTAGTTAGGAATGTTAGGCATAGTAGAGACTACTAAAACTTTAGTATATGGTTACTTGATGAATTGATGAGTGTTGATGGTTTTCTTGGATTATGACTAATAGCTCGTAGCCATGATAGATAGTTTTGACTTGATTAGTGTGATGGCCTCCATGATGTGAGATGTCTTATTAATATGTTGTCCTTGCTAGATGTAAGATGCCTTACTTATATATTATGCTTACTAGATCTGAGATGCCTTATTGATATATTGTACATCCTAGTTGTGAGATGCCTTATAGCTTTGGTTCATAATCTATAAATATGATATTCCTCATTTATATATGAAATATTGCCTAGAGACATAGCATTGCTCCTAGATATGATATGTAGATTATAGATATGAGATGCCTCATAGATGTGAAATTCCTCCTACATGTGAGATGATCATAGATATGTTTTATGTATTATAGATATGTTAGTCCTCATAAATATGTTATGTCTTATAGATATGATTATCGATATCATTTTTGGATATGTATATGGGCCTAAGGCTGTGATATTACTATTTTAATTATTCCTAAAACATTAGAGGGCCCAAGGTCGTGTTGTGCTATTGGGTGGGACATCCGAGAAGTTGTATCCTTGTGAAAGACATGGGTGTGTTTATGAATATATTGATTCTTATGGTTCTATTGGTTGAATACTAGTGATGGCATCCATAAATTTGGTACATTCAAGATCATTAAATCGGTAAATAATGCGATTTTATGTAAAATATAATATTATTACTATTTTTTTCCTAAATGAAGGCTAAAGCCCACTTTCACCTTAAAAAATGGATTTCTTCATAGAAATACCTATCATGTCTTAATGAATAACTTATGTTCAAAAGATATTAATAATGATGTTTTAAGATTTGATTGAAATAGATTTCAATCAATGATTTGACACTACTAATTATTCCAGTCATTAGAGATACCGACCCTTTATACACTTTTATAATTATTTAGTCCTAATGTTTATCCGAAGCAATGTATTTATGGATTTACAGTCTTTTTAGCAATGACATAAATCCATGCACCTATTATGTATAAATATACACATCTCTCCGATATTGGACGAAGGAGGATTATAGTATTGATTATATTAATTTTAGGTAATACCATATGATTGATGATGTTGATGATATTGAGGGAATTGAGTATATATTTACTGATTTGATTCCTGTTATTGATTATATATTGCCGATTTAAGTGTGGTTATTGATTATATATTTACCAGTTAAAGTCCACCTATTGATTATATATTTACTGATTTGTGTCTGGCTATTGATTATGATACATATGATATGAGGTTATGCACTGGGTTACTTATGGTGTTTTTGATTGGTTATGATTTATGGATTGTATGTTAGCATTGATTAATCCATGTGTACTACGTATCACTCGTATGCGCCTATATCTATCAGCCTTATAGGAGGGAGGGGGTTACATAGATATGGGTAATTATTATGACTTAATGATGTGTTGTACATTGATTAAACCTTCTAATCCTGGCATGATGTGAGTTCTTGAAAGGCTCAATTAGGTATTGATTATCTAGGCTAGCCGATTACTCGAGTTTTCATTGTTATTGATATTATTATTGTTATGATCATTGTTATGGCTAATTTATGGAAGATTTATGAATGAACCGGTTTTGGGACATAAGGTACGATTATGGATCTTTTATCTAATGATTACATTATTATGAATGATTTCCTCATGATTAGACAAATGAGTTAAAAACCCTGAGTATACTAGCACTACTTTCTGCTATGATTATGATATCTTAAAATACTAGTATGATGATTTAGGTTGTACTTTGAGTTGACCTAGTTTAGATATATATATATGTATATTTGACTATATATAGCTATGGTATTATCATATATTCCTTCCTTCCTTCATTTATTCAAATTGTATATTCATTTCTTGGCCTTATATACTGTTATATATCCTTCTTTTACCATTTATCCATATATTGGTTGGTGATATACAACATAGTGTTGAGATTCATAAGTATGGATGGAATAGGATTGTTCATTCTTAAAACTTCCTTAGCCTTATTATGTTTTTTCTTTGATATGAGTAAGATAGTTTACCTTACTATGTCACTGGCTTATTATGTGGTTGCTGGACATTTGGGCTTAGACAATTTTTCTTTTTATATGTTGTATATATCTGCATTATCTTTGGAGCTCAGTTGGTAGTTTTCTACTGAGCACCACATGTTTGGTACTCATACTACATTTTTGTAGCCTGTAGATGATAGGAAGGGTTATCTCCGATATTATGTGCGTGGTATAGAGCAACCATGGTTCAGTGACATAGAGTAAGATCTCGACGTTTGGAGTATTACTTTCCTCCTTCTTATATACTAGGCTAGTCTCTATTTTATATTCGAAGATGAGTTGTATCACTGTAAATCTCTTGGTACTTCATTTTGTATTCTTATTATACATGAATCTCTTGTACTAATTTCACCATGTTCTGGGATTATCCTATATATGTTGCCCTTTTATATTTCTTATTCCCCATTATTTTCTTAATATCTCTTGGTAGTCCATTACTAGTTCTTGAATACGAGTTGGCTTGACTACCTGTGGGTTATTGTAGGGTCCATCATGATATGAGAAATTGGTTCATGACACTTCCTACTTTGAGTGGTGATGGCTAGGGACTGACTGTCATTCTTTGGATTCTAAATGGTATTACTCTTAAAAGTGCCTGGTTTACATTGGTTCAATGTAGCTGATATCTGACTAATCTGTTGCTCAAGCTGCTTAATTACGGTACCATGAAATTCTACTTTCTAGCTCAGTCATGAAATAGCTACCTTGATCGCCTTAAGGAAACTTTATTCGCCCTCTTAACCCTTCACTAGCTTAGATAGCAATGATTCAATTCTAAATTCAGTATCATGGTTCCTCGATGGAACATACACACTACTCTTCTCCTTATAATCATTCTTTCATCTCCAGTAACCATCTCTCTATCTGCTTCTATCCCTATATCTATCCCCCTTATTGTTCTAACATTGATTCCCCTAAATTGAGTTTCAAGTTTCCTAATTGGACCCTTAGCCCTTGGCATGGAAAGCCCCCATCTTTTTGTCCAAGTATTTTGCTTCCTAATCAAAGTTGGACTTGTAATGCTTAATAGATTTACCTCGTATGCTCACTACATTCACTGTTTCCTCACCTACAGTTAAAAATTACTTGGTGAGCAACCCAATCTACATCCTCAGTTATGCTACCTCATGAGCCACTGTCTAATCTAGGGCTCTGTTATAACTGGAAGCACCAATAGCATAAGTGCCGGCTTCTCTCTCTGCCTCCCTAGTATGACATTTTCAGTTTTTTGGCGATCTGGTCTAAGATATTTGAAGCCCGCTCACAATAAAGACTCATTAAAGCCCCACCAGTAATAGTATTTGCAATAAGATCGGTGTTTGCATTCAAGTCTCTACAAAATATCTCGACAAAATTCCTTCATGAAATTCTGTGATTAGGCATATTTATTAAATTCTTCTTGAATCTCAACCGTGTCTCATAAAATTCCTTTGAATGAAAAGGCCTAAAACTGTAAATCTTATCCTTCAATTGCAGCATTCAAGATGGCGTAAAGAATCTGTCCAAGAATAGCATCCATAACTCATTTCAAATGGTAATAGACCAACGAGGTTGTTCTCTGAACAATAACATCATTGATAAAACCCATAAGTATGAACTATCAAGTAGAGGGTAACAAGTACGAACTACCAAGTAGAGGCTAACAATAATAACCCACAAAAACTATTAAACCCTATTCACGTATAACCCCAAGTGGGAAATCTAGCAACACATAAGATAAATAAGTATAGATATACCCAAAATCTCCATTGAAATGACTTTTTGGAGATTAATCAATGTTACTTAAACTTGGCACTCCCATAAATCAATAATGGAAGTGAGCTAATCCTCCAGTTGGAAAGTCTCCAATGTATTCTTCGAGTAAAATTTATACAATATTTCCTTTCTCTAAGTATGGAGGAAATGAGCTCAAGAGCTAAACCTAAAAATTGAGGAAGATAGAATTATGATTCAATAATTCTAGGGTTTTCATCCTATTGTCAAAATTAGGATCAACCACATGCTTTTCCAAATTTCCCTTGGGCTGCATTCTTTTGCTAAGCTTCAATTGTACAGATCTAGCCACAATAGCAGCTACGCAATCGCGACAATCTTGTAAGACCATAGTTGATTGACTTCTGCTTGACTGCCACTATCGCGCTCGCCAGTCCACGACCGTGGTAAGCGGGGCTAGTTTTTGTTCTAACTCTTCAGCTGCACTTTCTTGCACCCTTTTAACCCTTTTAAGATCCAATCCACATCAATTTATCTTTTCAACTATATGCCTACAAAGTCAGGATATTTGTGAATTTACTTACAAATATGTCTCATTTATTCATTCAAAATAAGGTAATGTGAACGACTATTGAGTGTGACTGAGTGGTAAAATTACCACTCATCAAGTATTAAAAATTTTAAACTAAGAAGCATATTTGAACTTAAATGTAAGGTGAACATGACCCATGATGAAAATTGATGGAACATTATTCTATATAGGCTCTAGAGGGCTTAAGGGAGTACTTTTTAACCTTGTTTTACATTATTTATCGCTTTGGGGATAAAGCAGGATTTTAAATGTAGGGTGAGGATCTTTCAATATTTATTTCGGATGAAGTATGCTATAAAATTTGTTTACTGTATATTTTTTTCAATTTTGTCTTTTTTTTGTTGCTTTCTTTAGGAAAAAAATTAAAAAGTCCAAAAACATGCAAGATTTTTCTTTTATTCTTGTTAGTTTAAAATAGTTTTTATTAGCTTTTAGATTTTTAATCTTTAGTAGGGCATACTTCCCTCACCTCTAGATTTTTCTTTTTAATTCTTTTTTGAAAGAGTCCCTGAAACTAGTATATTTATATGTTTTAGGAGTAAATAATATTAATTTTTTTTGAAGAGAAAGAGAAGACCAAATTTGTTTACTTCTATGATACTAGCAATTTCGGTATGATTTGCATAGTACTTTCTTGTGAGTTCTTTGAGTGTAAATAAAACAATATTTTTTGACACCTAGGTTCATGGTGGTGACTCTCTATATATATTTTATTATATTATAGTTCATTGTGAACCTGTATATCTTAGAAGCGGAATTTATCCATCTTGAATGATACTTGTTTCATGCGTGGTGTAGTTTTGCGCATATTCTATTATTTTGGATTTTAGTCTAGAACACGTTATTTAAATGAAATAAATGTGTTGCTTGATTTAGTGGAGATGATAGGCCTTCTTTCATTTGTCTTGTGAAATTATAGCTTTTTCAGATATTGTATCATTGGTTAGCTCCTTTCAGACTATAGCTTTTTGTTGGGTAGCCATATTTTTACCTTAACCATCTTATTACACCCCTAGTTTTTGCATCCCACCTCCTTGAACATTATAGGATAGACTTGTTATAATTGTTAAATTTGAAAAGAAGGGATGATTAAGAGTAAAAAGTAATTACAAAGTGATGAAAAGGTTCTCTTAAAAAGAATATGACATGGCAAAAAAACGAAAAAAAGTAAATTTCTTGAAAAAAATAAAACATTCTTGATAAGATGACAATACTTGTGAAAATAATTGGTGATGAAAGGGCTAAAAAGGTAAAAAAATAATAGGTGATGAATTATAAAAGTGCAAAGTTCTTAGGGAAGTATAAGTCACTATTATAGAGTTTTCTTATTTTTCCCCAGTCCAATATTACAACTTGTTAAAAGTCCTATTTGATTATATTTGAGAATGTTTAATTAGTGGTGATGTTCATAATGGGAAATTCTATCATTCTTTGAGCATACATGTTAATTCTTGTGTGAGTATGAGAGTTGTTCTTTAATGCAAAGTCATTAATTATATTCAATCTTTTGAATCGAGTGTATGGACAATTTTTTCTTGTGAGGGCACTTGTATCAAGATAGATAGGTGATATTATTATCATTCTTTGACACAGTAGGTTAGTGAACTTGTAACGACCTAAAATTTGATGAAATATTTAAATTATGTTTTTCTATATAATTTTACTACTTTACCCCTCCCTCGAGTTGTATTATGGTATTTTTGGGATGTGAGAGTGATTGGCATGATTCTCGATGCATATTGGTGCTTACCAATATTGAAGTTTTTGGTGGCTACGAGAGCCTTATTATGGACTTATGCGGTTATCTTTTTATTCGTGTGATTGATGGCTTAACGAACTATGACAGCAGATCCAAAACATTGATTTTACGGTGGTAATATATTTGGTTTAGTTTTATGGCTTTTAAATCTCTTTTTGATCCTCATCTTGGAAATTTTTGATTTAGTATTTTGGGGGTTAACTTTGGGAAGATGATGTCTTTTAAAAAATCTGATATCGCCACTAAGTTTGGTGCATTTAATTTATTATGGTTAGATAGTTTGTTTATGTATATCTGATTTTGAATAAATCCCGAGGCCATGGTAGACACTTGGAAATTGCAATGATTAAGGTTTCTTATGGTGTTCCCATGATTGCACCTCATTTGTAGAGGGTAGTGCAATCTTTTTACTTCTAGTTTAGATCACCTTATCTAGTTTTTGACCCGGATAGTGTAATTGTAGCCTAAATGTTGCGGCTGCAGCATCACAAAACCTGAAAGGGGTATAAATAGACCCTTTAGGTTATGAATTAACACATTTTTCACCTTGCCTCTTGAAACCTAAATCCTTAAATAGTGTCAGATCTTAAAAGTGAGATTTGTGGGTTCATAGGAAGCAAGATTAACATCTATTTCATGACTGCCTTACTGTGTTAAGGTAAGAATTCACCCTTTTCTTAATTGAATTCTTGCACAAACCTCAGGGCTTTATTTTAAATACCAATTTCACTTATTTTCACCTGAATAATGCTCCTAAACCTATAATTACTTGTCTTTCCTTGATTCTATCTTTAAAATAACTTTGATTCTTGGTTTTCAAAATGCAAAAAGATTTCAAAGGTTTTACCTGGTAAAGTCTGAAAATGGTTTTATTCGATTTGGACCTCATTTTAACTTAATTTTACTTGGATTTTTAGATGTAGTTTCCTAGAGGTTTGGGGATCATCTTTTTAAAGTAAAATTATGATTTTCTCTTCTTTTTTGATAACCAGTTTTGGGGGTACCTATAGACCGGAAATAAATAGTAGGTAATATAATTTATTATTGGCCTTGTTTTGATGCGTAGATTATATATTTGCTAGTCTTAGTTGATTGTGGTGTCATTTATGAGAAGTAATGTCATAGTGAGAAGTGTTGTGGACTAGTTTTGCTATTAAGGTAGGTTATGGCCTAACTCTTTATAACTGGGTTAGGTCTTTAAATTGTATACAAAATGCATATTAAGGGTGTAGAAACTAATCATAAATTTGTCTATCTTAATTTGTTATGCTGGTGTAAGGGCCTATATGTCATATAATCATTATTTTTGAGATACTATGTTATATGTGTGGTCGTGTGGGTCCCTATGTGATTGTTGATATCCTTAAATATATATGAATAGTTTTATTATTTATTGAAGTGCCTATTGTAGTACCATTTGAGTGGTGCATTATATTCATACTTAATTTTCATATGAATATATGGAAATTTCATGGATGGCGGAAGTAATGAGTGGATATTGGCTTACGTGGTTTTAGAAAAATATCAATATGGATGATTATTGAACTATATCATTGTGGTTTGTTGTGGAAATACACATTATGATGGTTGTGAGCATTACATACCCATGTGATACTCATTCATGAAACATTGATACCTCTGTGGCAACACCTTAAAAACAATGGCAACATAATTTAGAAACTCTTCTCGAGGAATGTGTTGTGAATCCGATATTGGGATATCTTATAAAAGCCTCCTCGATGTATGTGTCGAGAATATAAATGGATTTATGGATTTTATATGGGTTGATGCACCCCCCATTGATCCTACAATGGGAGGATCACCTCCATGGGTGTATACAGAGGTTGTACGATGACCTCATGCGTCATTTTAATCTTTCTCTTCCTCCATTTTTTCTTATACATAGTACTTGCTTTATTATGGTCATGTCTTGATTGAATTGCCATATTGATTTGTCATGCCTTTATTTGTTCTATGTTCCATGAATTTTACTTGACCACCTTGTATATACATGTTCTTCCTTGTTTCTAAGTGTATATGATATAATATATACTTGTTCTTTACCTGGTTGTGTTATTGCAATATATGTGATAAATATATGTTGAATTATTAGTGCAAGTAGTATGGGCCACCGTAATGGGACATTTTCTAACTGCAGGACACGTGCTATTAGTGTTTATTTTGTATTCTTGATTTTCTATTTAGCTTGGTTGGCCTATTATACCTACTGAGTACAAGTGAACTGTACTTAATCCTACTATATCTTTCTAGTGTAGATTCAGGTTTGGGTTCACCCTACATTGCTTGTCTTAGGTGATTGTTGGATTAAGCCTCCGTATATAACTCTATCATCATAAACCTACATATGATAGATTACATAAGACTCCCTTCGAAAATCACATCGTATACTATCTTCTCTATCATCAGACTATGGCATTTTTAGTTTTTATAGATAGATTTGTATCTAGTGGATTTTCTTATGTATTTTATTTGGATTAGAGTTTTACTTGATACATTCTTATACTGTAGAGATTAGATTTTGGGAGTTATGGCTTCATTATTTCTTGTATTATTTTACCATTTTATTATACTTTTATTGTTTGACTTTATTCGATAAGCCTTACCATAGTTGTATTTATGTCTTTTTCTCCTTGAGTATCAGTTTTGGGGAAAGGCTTGTTAAGGTTCGCCACAACAAGTGCCATCATGACCCTTAGTTTTTGGGTCATGACAAATTGGTATCAAAGCTATCAAGTTCATTAGTCTCAATGAGGTAAGAACGAGATGTCTAATAGAGTCTCACAGATTTGTATGTAGACATTCATATTTATCTTTGAGAAGCTATAAAATGCCTCAGAAAACATCTATTATTTTATCGCTTATCATGCGAATTTCTTGTATACCTTGTATTCTGAGTTGTTTTTCACTCTTTCTATGAAGATGGTGTTAACTAGGTCCTACGAGAGTAGAGTGTTGATCCTTCACCAAGAAGGTAAGCCTTGAATTATGGATAAACTCAAGGGAGTGGATAGGCCCATGGATCATCCTCTTCTAGATGTAGTGCTAGGGTATTCTCTCCTGAGCCTCAGGTTGAGCATGTTTGGGGTATTGGTTCTGCTCCATTTCCTTAGAGTTAATTAGCCCCAGTCTTGGAGGGGTTTTTGGTGTTTTAGCTAACCTTCTTCGTGAGTTATCCTTAGGTTTTGTGTAATGCCCCATATCTATTCCCTGGGCGCTACACAATGCTCATAGTCTCGAAGGACCATAAGCTAACCCATGATTGGTAGTTACTGCAATAACTGGATAATAATATTGTAATATGCATAAATTAGGCAAAAAAAAGTTCCATAAGGTTCAATAATGAAATAAATCTGAATGTGGTATAACAATACCAAAACTGAAACATCTATCTGAAAACACTCTAGTCTAGAAAGCTTCTAAACTATCTGAACTGTGGAGTTGATGAGACAAGTCCCCAACTAACTTTGACTACTGAAAATAAACTGAAATACAGAAATAAATAATGATGGTCTTGAACCATGAAGACTCACCACTAACTCTGTATGCTGAGAATCTGAACTGCTAAGGATGCTCGGGATCCTGTGCGTTTGAACATATGATATAAGACATCATAGCGCAAAAGAAAGGCATGTATCAGTACTTTGAATATATTTGTATGCTCAGTGTGGTAGGTTGAAATGCATGGGTTCATATGCATGAACAATACTAATTAAATATCATGAATATAAGTAAATGAGAGTACATGCATGAGTATGTATACTATTATTGAAATCTTGATAACACTAGGTAATAAATTTGAATACTGATTCACTGATATCTGAGTATACTGATAGTGAATTACTGATAACTAAATGATTCTATCTGCCAGTCCTGAATCTATGGAATTGTACTAAGTTTCGAACTTAGCTAAGTGACTGTACTTGACAGTCCTGAATATATAGAACTAAATTGAGTTCTATACTGAGACTTAATCTAAAATTGAGACTGTGGGGGGGGGGGGGTAATCATCTAACCAACATGCCCCTTTCTTAATAGAATAGAGACTAACCTATACGCCCAACTTGAAGGGTGTCAGTACCATGTCACGAGTAAAGACAACTAGCTGTGGGGTTAGTCCTAGTCTAGAGGGTGACCCCTGAGAGAAGTCCTAAACTAACAGGTGATCCTTCAGTATGTCATTCCTATCTAACGGGTGACATCTTATAACCTACACTGGATACGTAGTTTTGGAACTTAGGAATTTCATCTAGGGACCCAGTCCTAGTGGAGTGAGCCCCTATCCCTAGGCTCACTCAGTACTGAATCCTACTCCCAATTGAAAGACACTGAACTGATTCCTAGACTATAATAGGCTTGCCTAAATTGTTAATAAACATACTATTTAACTGAACTGAATTGAGTTTACTGAGTTTCATTGATTGACAAAATATTACTGGATTCTATTAACTGACTAAATACTACTGAGTTCTGTCAGTTGACTAAATTTGTTGGATTAGAGCTTTATATTGAACCGAACTAGACTGATTGTGAATTCTTTGAGTACTGAACTGATTTCTGACTGAATTGTATGAACTGACTGAGTTTACTATGTTCTAAACTAGATACTTCAGTGTAATGAACTGAATACTAAACTAATACTGATTACTGAGTACGACTAAATTTTCCTATCCTATAACTAACTGAGAGTACTAATGATCGTGACATGATTGAGGTTATTCTTTAACTGACACTGGCTCTAGGTAAGCAACTAAATTATGGTATAAATACCCCCAGGACTTGATAACATAAACTTCAAAGAGATGGCATAATCTCGAGACATGGTAACCGCTACTCAGTTATCAGTCATTCAGTTGGGCATTCAAGCAAACACTTGCATGACATGAACTTGCATATATGCTAACATGAAATAATTTCAATATTCCACTGACATGGACAATTCTTCAAACACTTGTGGGTCAAAATATATGCACAAAACACTAAAACAACATGTAGGCATCATGATTAAATTCCAATTATACAATTCAAAGAGTTTCAACATGAATTCAAATAATAACGCACACATACCAATTAACTCTACATGAATTTTGAAGTAAATCATGAAATCCCAATTAAGTAATAATCATAAAAATACTTTAATTCAAATCATGAAAATCATGAAATCACTCTACATGATCTTTAAAATATTTTCTTGGAGTCCAAGGGTGGAAGGAACCCTTGGATGAACACTTCATATACCTCGATTGCTAAATTCTAAAAAATTGGTCCTGGTTTCTTGAGTTCTTTATTTGAAGTTGATCGCCCTAGTGTTTTTTTCTTGAGAGATTTTAAGAGTTGGAAAGTATATTTTGCTTAATAAAGGATGAATCACGTGTTTTTGGGTAGAATGAGGGTGGAGAAATGACCCATTTAACCCTAAGGATGCGATCTTTTAACTACTGAAAAATTGAATTATTGACGCGTAGGCTGATGCACCGCGTCATTGACATCTACGTGATAGCCAATGCACCACATCAAGTCTATGTTGATTCACTGGAAATTACATTGAGCTGAGGGAAAAATAATCTATCGACATGATGGACAACGTGACACATCAAGATTGCATCGACTCACTATTTTGGTCATTTGAACATAGTCTAAACGAGGTTTGAAAAATCCAAATCTTGTTGAGAAGCACCTTAGAATATTCCTGATCATGAATCAACCTAAATATTGATACTTTAAGGACTTAAGGATCGTGAAATAGGGTTGCCAACTTAAGAAGGACAAAATAATTCTAAGTCTGAATACTAAGCTAAAAATTTTTAAGTCTAAGACCCCTTGACAAGCTTTAAAAGATGAATAAAGCTTAGAATTTTGCGGGGTCTTATAATATCTCCCCCTTGGGAATATTCATCCTCGAATGAGACTGACTAAGCTGAGAATACTACTAGACTAGATTTTGACATTGGACATGCACGACTAAAGCATTATTTCATAAATGAATTATTGATATGCTGAATTATCATACAAAACATGCATATCTAATACATGAGGTTCTATAATAGACTGACCCATTAAGGTGGGGACTGATAAAGGTTCTATTAAGGTTTCCGGTCTTACATTGAAATCGACCATTATGTAAGGAGATATGAAAGAAAACTCCTGCACCTAATAAGAAAAAACATGTAAATAAAAGTTCTGTAACGCACCAATGACAACATTAGGAGAATTTCCCTAATCTTATCTGGAATAAAATTCCTAGATCTTATTTGGGTGTTGCCCACTGGTGGAACTAGAAATGGCACCCTGCTTATTTGAGCGGCCAGACTGATCTGAAGGACGATTATACTGACCCTATTGTCCCAAATATTTTCCCCTTTAATCCATTTCTCTACACTCCCGTATCCTATGGCCTGGCTTACCACATCTAAAACACACATCATTTCCTTCTCTACCTATACCTAGGTGATTTCTACCATATTTTTTACAAAGTGGATGGGTACCTGCTCACACTACCCTAGGTTTTGGAGCTTGGAACCCAATCATGAATATCATTCCTGAACTTTGGTACTAGCACACTAGCTGATGATGGAGCTAGAACTAAAGATTTTGGATAAAACTGGGAACAGTGAATGCCCTCTGACTTAGGTAGACTAAAATTAGAACTACCTGTTCTAGATCTTTTGTTCTCCCTCTCCTTCTTCTTAAGCTTCTGCTCTTCAATCTATTGAGCATCGACTATAAGCCTTGATATGTCCATCTCTTTAATTAGTATAGTTGTTCTGTACTCTTTAACTACACTATCTGACACTCATTTTTGACCTATTATCTGCTCTACATGGGGAGTATACCTAGCTAACTGAATAAACTTAAGGGAATATTTTTTCACATTCATACTGCCTTGCCTGAGATTGATGATCTCTAACACCTTGGCTTCTCTAAGCTCTAAGAGAAAGAATCTATATAGAAAAGCAGTATCAAACTCTTTCTATTCCATGGGTGTTGCATTAGTGCCCCTATCTACCTTCCACTACTTAAACCATATATGAGCTACATCTTGTAGCTGATAGGCAGCTAACTCTGAACTCTCACTAGAAGTTACTCCCATGATATCTATGACTTTTTTAACCTGATCAAAGAACTCCTTTGGATCCTCTTCGGACTTAGATCCTGTGAATAGGGGAGGATTCATTTAGGTGAAGTCTCGAATCCTTGCTATAGCAGTATTGGTCATTGGGTTGGCCTAAACAGTAGCTGGCTATTTATTTTAAGCTTCTACTGAATTGGCTAGAGTAGTGAATGCAACTCTGAAACCTGCATGAGAGACATGCTCCTCAAGGGGATCTTCCTGAACGGGATGAGGTACTGACTGATTTTTGGTTCTCCTTTTATTAGTTTTTTTGGGAGGCGTGTTCTATAACTGGAAGGAAGAAAAGAATCAGACTAAAAATTAAGCTTGAGCTCATGCTCACTCACATGATATAATACTGAAAGAAAGGAAACTTTTAGTAAAATATCACATAGCCTCCTGTCCATAAGTATGGTGTGCAACACCCCATGCACAAGACTCTACTAGATGCGGCTTTCAAACTACTAAGGACTATGTTGAACCTTAGTATCTGATACCAAGTTTGTAATGTCCCGAGTCTGTACCGTGGGTGCTACACGGTGCTCATAATCCCGAAGGACCACAAGCTAACCTATGACTAGTACCTACTGCAATAAATGAATAATAATACTATAAAATACAAAAATTAGGTAGAAAACATGCCATAAAGTTTAATACTGATATAAATCTGAATGTAGTATAACAATACCAAAACTGAAACATCTCTCTAAAAATACTCTAGTCTAAAAACCCTCTAAAGTGTCTGAATTGTGGAGTTGATGGGACAAGTTTTCAACTAACTTTGACTACTGAAAATAAACTGAAATGTTGAAATAAATAATCATGTCCTCGAACTATGAGGACTAACCACTAACTCTGTATGCTGAGAATCTAAACTGCTTAGGGTGCTCGATAGCCCGTGCATTTGAACCTATGATATATGACATCATAGCATAAAATATAGGAATGCCTCAGTACTTTGAATGTGCTTGTATGCTCAGTGAGGTAGGATGAAATGTATGGGTTCATATATATGAACAATACTACTGAATATGATGAATATGACTGAATGAGAGTGCATTCATAAATACGTGTATTATAACAAAATGTAACACCCTCAATTTGGTAGCAAAAATGTTGTACGATGCTCATGACCTCGAAGGACCTCAAGCTAACCCATGACTGATATATATAACTGGGCACTGCATAATGTACTGTATAAATGCAAAAAAGGCTAAAAGGCCATAATGTTCAAATATCTGATAAAATATAATATCTAGAAATATCATATATCAATACCAAAACAAAACTGAAATAACTGTCTGAATATGCTATAGTCTATTAGCCTCTAAACTGTCTAAGAACTGTAGAGTTGAAGGGATATGTCCCCAACTAACTCTGTACTACTGAAATAATAAAGTAATAAAATAAATATGCTATCTTCGAATAATGAGGACTTCTGCTAGTCTAGCTACTGAACGTCTGATGTACTAAGGATGCCCCGGAGCTCGTGCTTCTAAACCTATGGTATTAAACACCATAGCGCAAATGCATCAGTACGATTGAATATACTGGTATGCATAGGAGAGAGGTTGAATGCAAGGGTTTTATATGCATGAACAATCCTAATTGACTGAATAACATGAACATGAGATACATGATGAATACCTGAACTACAACTGAGATTATGACATCGCTAAATCTGAATACTCATAACATAAGTTTTGTGTGACTGATATACTATTATCCGAACAATTGTGTCTGATAGTCCTATTTCTGGTGGAACTATCTGAGTTTTCTACTGAACTAGGTAACTGTATTTGATAGTCCTGAATTCTATAGAACTATTAGAGTTTTAATAATGAGACTTAGACTGAGACTATAATGTAGGAAGTAGTCATCTAACCGACATGCCATAAATGAGATGAGATGATATAATTAAGTTGGGGTCTAATTTGTAACCCCAATAGTAAGGGTGTCAATACCGCGCCACTGGTAAGGACAAGCTATAAGTAATCCCTCATCTAACATATACTCTAAGGAGAATACTGGGACCCTACATAATAGTTTAATTCACCTTATTAACCCTCATCTAATAGGTTAGATGTCTCAACCTACTCTGGCTACATAGTTCTGGAGTATAAGGATTGCTTTTAAGAATCACACCCTCTACTCGCAGGTGAGTTCCCATCCTTGGGCTCACTTGGTGCTAAATCATACTCCCATATGATTAGGCACTGAATTAATTATACTAAACTACCTGGACTGAGTTCACTGATTTTTGTTGACTAATAGAATATTACTTAGATCTAATAACTGAACGAGATTACTGGGATTACTGAGTTTTCCTGAGTCATGAGATAGACTGAATTCTACTGAACATGGCTTTACTGAGAGTCTCTTGAAAAATAACACTGGCTAAAGTCACACAGCTAGATTGTAGGGTACAAGTACCCCAGGGCTCGATAGCATGAAACTGAAAAGACATGACACTTCTTGGACCCCAAACTATATCAACAATCCATAATACAATCATTGGGGAACTTCATGAGGCACTTGATTATCATGGTTTCGTACATGAATAGGAATGCAATCAACATGTCATAATTTCATAGGGATTATCTCATGAACAATCCATCTAACAATTTCAATGTATAACAATAAAATGGAAGTCATTTTGAACATAAGGGTAAAGCATGGGTTCATTAATTTGGTCATAATTGAGTCCTAAAGCATGATTCTTATTCTCTTGGGCATTTTATCAAACACATTGCATGCACAACCTTAGAATTAGGCGTATACACTAGTTCATACATCATGGTTACTTCAATCAACTCAATTTAAAAGTTTCCAACCCACATACTAGAATAATTTTATGAAAAGTATATAAAGACTCCAACTTGGGATTCATACAACCACATCAACATAACTAAAATCAACTCACCACATGGAAATCATAATTTTTGAGTTCAAAATGGGATTTTTGAGCCTCATGGGTGAAATAAAATAATGAATTAACACTTTACATACCTGGGTGGATGATTTCTTAAAGATTTGTGGAGGAAAGCATGAATTCTTGACTTAGGATTAAACACCTAGGGTTTTTTGTTCTTTGGGATTGATCTTTGAGAGAAACCCTAATTTGTTGTTGTGGATGAATAATGAAGTTATGAGCTCTGGTATGGTATAATTAGGGGTTAAAATGTATGGTAAAAGACCCAAATACCCTTTTTAAAAAGGCTTAAAATCATTGATCGAAAGTGGCAATGATTTGGACGATGGTCCGTTGCTAGATCAACTGTTCGTCAGTCCTGACCATTTCACTTGGCCAAAATACAGGTTAACTACCTTAGTCACAGCAGCCTGGATGATGGTCCGTCGCTAGCTCGACGGTCCGTCGTCCTGACCATCTCTTCTGGGTAGTTCCGATAGTTCTCTATAAAACATCCATAACTTTTTACTTCAATACCAGATTTAGTTGAAATTGGTACCGTTGGAAAGCTAATTCAATTTCCCACATGATAAAAACATTAAGTATTTAGAAATTCATCACTAAATCTTCTAAAGACTAGATTTGACTTAAAGAATATTTAGGGTATTACACTAAAATCATGATAACACTAGGTAATGAATCTGAATACTGATTCACTGATATCTGAGTATACTGATACTGAATTACTGATAATGAATAACTTTATATAATAGTGCTAAATCAATGGAACTATACTGAGTTCTAAACTGAGCTGAGTAACTATATCTGACTGTCTTGAAGAACTAAACAAAGTACTATATGAAGACTAAATCTAAAATTGAGACTGTGGGAGGTAATTATCTAACTGACATGACCATTACTTATTAGATTAGGGTCTAACCTATAACCCAAGATAGAAGGGTGTCAGTACCATGCTACTAGTAAAGACAACTAGTGTTGGGGTAAGTCATAGTTTGGTGGGTGACCCTTGAGATCAGTCCTAAAATAGCGACTAATCCCTGAGTATGTCTGTCCTATATAGTGGATGACATATCATAACCTAAACTGGCTATGTAGTTCTAGAACTTAGGGTTTTCTTCTAGGGACCTAATCCTAGCTGATTGCTGAGCCCCCATCCCTACGCTCACTCGGTGTTAAATTCTACTCTCACCTGAAAGACACTAAACTGATTTCTAGACTGTACTAAGCGTGGAAGAATTATTTCTGATCATACTTTTTAACTGAACTAAACTGAGTTCACTACATTCCTTAACTGATGGAATATTACTGGATTATATTAACTAACTAAATACTACTGACTTCTATCAGTTGATAAGTTTACTAAGAATGGAGGTGAATACTAAACTGGGATATACTGATTTTGAGTTCTCTGAGTACTCCATTGATTTTTGACTGAATTCTATAAACTGGCTGAGTTTACTGAGTTCTGAACTAGATACTAATTTGTTCTGAAATGAATACTGAATTGAGACTGATTACTAAGTACTATTGTATTTTTCCTGAGTCTTGTAACTGCCTAAGAGTACTAATGATCATTACATGACTGAGATTATTCTGTGATTGACACTGGCTCTAGGTAAACAACTAAATTATCAGGTATAAATACCCCCAGGTCTCCATAGCATAAAATTGAAAGACATGGCATAATCTAGGGATATGGTAACTACTACTCAGTCATCATTCATTCATTTGGTCATTTAAGCAAACACTTGCATGACATGAATTTGCATACATGCTAACAAGAGAGAATTTTACTAATCCACTCACATAGAAAATTCATCAAAAACTTGTTGGGCATAATATATGAAAATAATACTAAAATAAGATGTAGGCACCATGATTCAATTCCAATTAAATAATTCCAAGAGTTTCAACATGAATTCATATGATATAGCACACATATCAATTAACTCTACATGAATCTTGTAGTAACTCATAAAGTAGGAACCCAATTAAATAATAATCATGAATAAACTTTAATTCAAATAATGGAGATGATGAAATCACTCTACATGAGCTTTAAAAGAGTTTCTTGGAATGCAAGGATGGAAAGAACCCTTGGATGAACACTTCACATACCTTGGTTGCTAAATCTGAAAGATTGGTGGTGGTTTCTTGAGTTCTTGATTTGAAATTGATCCCCCTAGGGTTTGTTCTGGAGATATAATGAGAGAAAGCGAGTATATTTTGCTTAATGAGGGTTGAATCTCGTGTTTTAGGGCTAAATGGGGATGGGGGAATGACCCATTTACCCCTAATGATGTGATCTTTTAATTACAAAAAAATTAAATTATTGACCCACAGCTCGACACATCGCATCGTTGGTATCAATACGATATCCAATGTGATGCATAGATTCACTGGAGATTACACTAAGCTGAGGAAAAAATTATCAGTCGATGTGATTGCCAATGTGCCACATTGACTCACTATTTTTGTCATTCGACCATGGTCTAAACGAGGTCCAAAATATCCAAAAATTATCGAGAAACACCAAAGAACATTCCTGATCATGTAACAACCTAATGTTTTATACTTTAAGGTCACAAGTATTGTGAAATAGGATTTCTAACTTATGAAGGCCAAAATAATTCTAAGTCTGAATACTTAGCTAAAATTTTCTAAGTCTGAGACCCCTTGACAAGCTTTTAAAAACTGAATGAAGCTTAGAATTTTGTGGTGTCTTACATTATATCGGTTGTTTCTCTAGCTCCTTATGTATATCCTTCTATGGAACCTACTTAAATTTTAGGTACTTCTTAAACCTCAAGAGTTATTCCTCTATCAACGCTAATATCTAAGTATGTTGCACCGAGATTAGGAATTTAGCCATCATCTATGTTAACTCGCAAATGGAAAATCAGCCTCTAAATTTCTTATGATTCCTTTTGTCTTAGGTACTATTTTGTCTTCTGAGGATCAAAAGATGTTCGAAAGATTTACTCGTTTGGGTCCTCCTAGGTTTAGTGATGTTGTGGAATAGGATACATATAAATTCTTGAATAATTGTCGAGAGAAATTTCATAATTTGGGTTTGCTTGAGTTGCTTAGGTTTGCTTATTCCTATCAATTGAGAGACACTGCTAGAGATTAGTGAAGGTTGCTTGTTGGTTGTAGATCTCTTGATACCTCTGAGATAACATGGGATTATTTTTCTAATTTTTTTAGAGAGATTTGTTTCATACAATATGATGGACTACATATGAGATGAGTTTGATTGCCTAGAGTAGGGCTCCATGACTGTAATCTATTTTGAGGCACACTTTTATAACCTTTTTTAGATACTTTTATACTAGTATTTTCTCTAAGTATGAGATGATTAAAAAGTTTTAAAAGGGTCTAGATATTATTCTTTAGTTGGCCACATCTCATATGTTTGTATTTAGAATGTCCTTTCAGAGTATAGTGGATCATGCAAAGATGACCAAGGGTATTCTACCACCATCTTAGTGAGAAACCAAAAATTTGGCCTAATTTGGTAAGTTTAGATGTCAGGATCCTCATGGTAGAGATTTTATAGGTTCTTATAGATATCATGGTAGGACAGTGCAGGAGACCTTACTAAATTTTATGGTGGATCTTTTTATTTAATAGTTTAGGGTGGCCATATGGGCCCAGTCTTACCTTCTCTTATTGGGGCTTGCTGTAGAAGTTGCTTCATGTATCATGAAGTTATCCATTTCACATAGAATTTGCAATACTGTATGATTAAATCTAATACTATTTCATCAGTGAGAGGTAGGGATGCTACTAGAGAAGTAAAAAGTAGATATGGTGAAGTGCGCGGTGATTGCAGGGCTAATTAGCCAGTTGGTAGTTATGGTCAGTATTATGCTATAATCACTAGGTTAGATGCAAAGGATTTTGATGTTATGATCACAAGTATCATCCTCGTTTTATTTAGATCTGTATTTGTGTTATTTCATCCTAGGTCAACTTTCTATGATACGTCTGCAAAATTCACTTTAGGTTTTGATTTTTTTAATGATCCTTTTTCCATGCTTATTCATGTATCTACCACTATAGGAGATTCTTTATTGGTGGATCTTGTGTACTAATCTTGTTTTGTGACTTTATCTGGTCGTAAGGCTTGGGTAGATTTATTTGTTTTAAATATAATTGATTTTGATGTTATTTTGGTTATGGATTGGTTAGCTACTTATCATGTTGTCTAAGATTATTTTGCTAAGATAGTGACTTTAGCTCCACCGGATGTGCCAAGGATAGATTGGAAGGGTTGTTTTCATTTGTCTCCCAAGAGGGTCATATCTTATGTTTATGATCATAGATTGGTTAAGAGATGATATTTATCTTATTTGGCTCATATTCATGATAGTGTTGTTTCACCTCCTTTCTTAAATTCTGTTTGTATCATCCGTGAGTGTATGTATATGTTCTTTATGGATTTACCTAGTATGCTTATTGATCTTGATATTGATTTTTCCATTGATGTTGAGCTGGGCACCAAGCCCATTTTTATTCCACCTTTTAGTATGACCCAAGTAGAGTTGAAAAAATTAAAGGATCAGTTGTAGAAGTTGTTATATTAGGGATTTATCTTACCTAGTTTATCACCTTACTGTATGCCTATCTTATTTTAAAGAAAAAGAATGTGTGTATGTGAATGTGTATTGATTATCAATAATTAAACATGGTGACAATTAGAAATAAGTATCCTTTTCCCCGTATTGATGATTTATTCGATCAGCTTTGAAGTGATGTTGTGTTTTTAAAGATTGATTTGAGGTCTGATTATCACCAGCTGAGGATTAGAGATTTAGACATTTTGAAGAGAATATTTTGGACTCGATATGGTCATTATGAGTTCTTAGTCATGTTCTTTGGTTTGATCAATGCCCCTGTATTTATAGAGTTTATGAACTAGTTGTTCCGATCATATCTCTACTCCTTTATTATTATATTTATAGATGATATATTGGTTTATTCCAAGAGTGAGTCTGAGTATGAGGAGCATTTGTAGATTTTGCTTTAGAGATTACGAAATAAGGGTTGTAAGCTAAGTTTTCTAAGTGTGACTTTTTTATGGAGTCTATTTTTTCTTCGGCCATATGATGATTATAGAAGATATGATGGTTGATCCAGGTAAGGTTGTAATTGTTTGTGATTGGGATAGACTTACTTTTCCTACCGATATTTGGAGTTTCATTGGATTGGCAGGTTATTATTGATGTTTTGTTGATGGTTTTTCATCCATTGCAACACCATTGACCAATTTGATAAAGAAAAAGATTTCTTCCAAGTGGTCTAATGCTTTTGAGGGGAGCTTTCAAAAGCTCAAAGATTTTTTGACTTCAGCTCTTATCTTGACTTTTCCAAAAGAAAGTGTGGGTCTCACCATCCTTTATGATACCTTAGGTATTCAGTTAGGTGTTGTCTTGATGTAGGTGGTAAAGGTGATTGGCTATGATTCACGTTAGTTGAAGCCCCATGAGAGAAATTTCCCTACCCATGATTTGGTGCTTTTGGTAGTTGTATATTTTTTAAAGTTGTGGAGGCACTACTTGTATGGAGTCCATTATGAGGTTTTCACGGATCATCATAGACTTCGGTACTTTTTCATTCAGTCCGATCTTAATATAAGGTAGCATCATTGTCTTAAGCTGCTTAAGGATTCTTACCTAACTATTATCTATCATTCAGGCAAGGCTAATGTAGTTGCAGATGCCTTGAGCCAAAAGTCGACTAGCTAGGGTAGCTTGGCTCATCTTTTGACCAAAGAGAGGCCTTTAACCTTAGAGGTCAGTCTTTATCTAACAAGATGGCTAGGCTTGATATTTTGACAATGGGTGTATTTTATCATTTTTGGAGGCTAGGTCTTCTTTGATGGAGCAAATTAGAGATCATTAGTTTGATGATATGTGATTGAGATTGATTTGAGATAGGTGTTGAGTAGTGAGGATAAGCAAGAGTCACTTGATTCGAATGGTGTTTTTAGTATTGAGGATCGAGTTTGTGTGTCGGGAGTAGGTGATTAGATTAGATTGATTTTGGAAGACGCCCATTGTTTAAGATATTCTATCCATCTGAGAGTTACTAATATATATTATGATTTGAGGCAACATTACTGGTAGGATGGTATGACAAAGAAAGTAGCATACTTTTTAGCTTGTTGCCTTTGTTGTCAGTAGGTGAAAGTTGAGCAATTAATGCCTGGATGATTGCTTTAGCTGTTATGCATTCTTGAGTAGAAGTGGGAATGGATCATTAGAGATTTTGTGACCAAGTTGCCTCAGACTTCTTATGGTTTAGATATTTTTTGGGTCATCATGGATTGATTGACCGAGTCTTCTTATTTTATTTTGATCTAGGTTTTCTTCAGTGCAGAAAGGTTTTCCTCTATCTATATTTGTGAGATTGTATGACTTCATGGTGTATCGGTGTCTATTATTTCAGGTCGAGGTTCTATGTTCACTTTCTACTTTTGGAAAACTTTTTAGGATGAGTTCGGAACAAAGGTTAACCTTAGTACCTTATTTCACCTCCAGACTAATGACCAGTCAGAGCGGACTATCCAGGTTTTTGAGGTTATGCTCCATGCGTGTGTGATGGATTTTGATGGCCAGTGGGGGCAGCATTTGGCTAAAGCACAGATTCCAGATAACAGCAACTATCATTCCAGTATCGATATGGTTCTTTTTGAGTTCCTGTATGATAGTCTTTGTGTCTCTCCAGTTTATTAGTTTTATGTTTTTGAGGATTGACCTCGTGGCATAGACTTGCTTCGTTAGTCCTTTGATAGAGTCTAGATTATTCAGGATGAAGTGTTATTCTGATCATAAAGTTCATGCCTTTAAATTTGCTGTTGTTGATCGTGTTTTCCTTCAAGTTTCACCCGTGAAAGATGTGATATGGTTTATGTAGAGGGCCATGCTTAGGCCTAGGTATATTGGTCCATTTGAGATTCTTTGGACTGTTGGTTATGTGGCTTATGAGCTATCCTTAGCCCTAGATTTATCATCTTTTCATCCAGTTTTTCATGTTTCTTTGCTTCATTGTTATATTCATGACAAGTCACATGTCATTCGTTAGGAGTTGGTTCTATTAAATGAGCAGTGGTATTTCATTGAGGAGTTGGTCTCTATTTTTTCTATGGATGTTAGACGGTTGCATTCTAGAGTTGTCCACATGGTTAAGGTTCAGTGGTGACATCGACCTGTAGATGTTGCTTCTTGGAAGATCGAGTCTGATATGCATAGTTCGTGTCCCCATATCATCATTTGTTCAAGTATTTCCTTGCCTTAGTTTGTGGATTAACTAGATTTTTAGTAGTGGATGATGTGAAGATCTAAATTTGATGAAATGTGTAAAGTATGTGTTTCTATGTGATTTGACTATTTTACCTCTCTACATAGCTTCCTTGTGCTATTTTTTGAGTGTGAGGGTCATTGGCATGGTTCTTGATGCATTTTTGGGCCATTTATACGATATTGTGATTTTTGGTGGCTTTAAGAGCCTTATTATGGACTTATGTCTTTTTTATCCTTGCAAGGGATAGATCAATGGATTGCGCCAGAAAATTTGAAACATTGATTCTAGGGTGGTAACATATTTGGTCTGGTTTTATGGCTTTTAAATATCATTTCGACCATCAATTTAGAAAATTGTGATTTCAGGTTTAGGGGGTAACTTTGCTAAAACAAAGTCTTTTCAAAAATCCGATATCACCATTGAGTCCGGAGCATCAAATTTAGATGGTTACATAGTTCTAGTATGTATATCAAATTCTTAATAAATCCCGACGTCTTGGTGGAAACTTGAAAATTTTCCAAGTTTCAGTTGTCTTCTAGTGTGCTTGTGATCATATTCATGTGTAGAGGATAGTGTAATCTCACTACTTCTTATTGTAATTGCATCATCTGGTTCTGGCACCAGATAGTACGATTGCACCCTGAATGCTGTAATTATAGCATCTAAAAACCTGAAAGGAGTAGAAATAGACCCCTTAGGTCACAAATTTGCTCATTTCCACCTTGCCTCTTGAGATATAAACCCTAAAATAGTGTGACAGATTAAAAGTGGAGCTTGTCAGTGGTTCGAAAGCTATATTAACATCCATTTCTTAATTCTCTTACTGATTTAAGGTAAGAATTCACCCTTTTCTTAATTGAATTCTTGATTTATTTCTCAAAATTCCAAAACTTTAGGGCTTGATTTTAAACCCCAGTTTAACTTGAATAATGTTTTAATACTATAATTACTTATGTTTCCTCGATGTCATCTTAAAAATAAATTTGATTCGTTGTTTTCAAATGAAATTTAGAGGTTTTACATAGTAAAAGTCAAAAAATAGTTTTTCTTTGATTTGGACCTCATTTTTAACTCGATTTGACTTTAGTTTTCAACTATAGGTTCCTAAAGTTATGAGGAGAACATTTTAGAAGTAAAGTTATGATTTTGCCTTTCTTTTTTGAAAACCTATTTTAGGGGTCAATTTTGACCCCAAACCAATAGTAGGCAATATAGGCATCGTTGTCCTTGTTTTGACTCATAGATTCTATATTTCTTTTTTTAGTGTATTTTGGGATCATTAATGAGAAGTAAGGCCACAATAGGAAGTATAGCGGACCAGTTTTGGCATTAAGATAGGTTATGGCTCAAATCTATCAGAGTGGGTCTGGTAGTTAAATTGTATACAAAATGCATGGTAATGTGATGGGAACTAATCACGAATTTGGAAATATAAATGTGTTGTGCACGTGTAAGGGCCCATATATGATATAATCGTTGTTTTTGAGATACTATGTGATATGTGTGGTTTTCTGACGCCTGGTGTGTTTGTTGATAACCTGAAATACATGTGAATAGATGTATCGTATGTTGAAAGGCCTATTATGGTACCATTAGTGGATTGTGTTATATTCATAATTTATTGGCATATCAATCAAGTGGATATTTCATGGATGGTAGAAGTAATAAGTGGATATTAGAAATACATAATTATAGATGACTGTGGATATATATAATTGTGATTGGTTGTGGAAATAATCATTGTGATTGGTTGTTAGACTTACATCCTTATGTCATATTCATTCAATAAACACTGATACCACTGTGGAAATATCTGAGAAATATCAGCAATACCTTTTAAAAACCCTTCCCGAGGGATATACCGGAAAGGAGATTTTGAGACATCTTGTAAAATCCTCCCTGAGAGATGTGATGAGAAGGAGATATGGATATATATTGTAGATGGGTTGGAAAACCCCATGGATCCCACATCGTGAAGCTTGCCTCTGTGGGTGCATACGTAGGTTATGAGATGACTTTGTGCATCATTATCATCATCCTCATTATCTTATTCATTGTACTTACTTTATTACGTTCATGTCATGATTGAATTGTCATAATGATTTTTCATGACTTTATTTGTTTTTTCTTTCATGAATTTTACTTGACCACCTTGTATATATATATTTTTCCTTGTTTCTAACTGTATGTGATATAATATATACTTGTATTCTACCTTTTTATCTTATTGCAATGTATGTGGTGTACATATGTTAGAATTGTTAGTACAAGTGGTGTGAGCTACCATTGTGGGATAGTTTTTGATTATAGGTGATATGCCCTTAGTGTGTATTTTGTATGCTTGATTTTCTACTTTGCTCAATCGGCCGATGATTCCTACTGAGTACAAGCAGATTGTACTCACTCCTATTGTACCCTTCTAGTGTAGATTTAGGTACGGGTGTGACCCGCGTTGCTTGAATTTGGTGATTGTTGAAGCTTTCATGGTAGTGGATGATTTTCAAGAATCCGGATGACTTCTACTATCTTCTCTATCATCATACTATGTCTTTTCTAGTTTTCAAATACAAAGTTGTATCTATTTGTTTTTCTAATGTCTTTCATTTGGATTCGAGTTGTACTTGTTACATTATTATGTTATTGACATTAGATATTTCGAGTTATGGTTGTATTATTTCTTATATTATTTTTACATTTATTATACTATTATAGCTTGACTTCAGTCAAGAAGCCTTACCTTAGGAGTATTTCTGTCTTTTTCTTCTTAAGTATCAGTAGGTGAAAGGCTTACTTGTCAAGGTCCTTTGTAACAAGTTCCATAATGACCATTGATTTTTGGATCATGATAGCACTCAAATTTGATGAGTTTGAGTCTATCTTTGATGTTAGGAGGTTGAGGTTTGTTGTTTGTTTGTGTCTCTTGCATAATGATCGGGAAGTGTACTTGATGTTTTGAATTGCTTGTGGAAACAAAATTGGTGGTGTTCCTAGCTCGATTTATTAAGATGAGCTTTAATGATTGTTCAAGGACGAGTAAGAATCTAAGTGTGGGGTGTTGATGTGAGGCCAAAAGATATATTTTGTCATTATTTATTTCACATTTATTGTTGTTTATCTTTTTGAGCATTGATATATGGATCGTTCCTAATGTTATATTTTAATATGTAAGATTAAAATAATGTGAAGATGAAGACATTTGAAGCATAAATAAATTAAAAATAGAAGACTATAGAAGGAAACCAAGTAGACAACATACTAGAATAAAAAAAATAATTTGTTAAACTTCTCTTTTTAGGATTATGGTAAATGATTAAATAATTGTTTAGTACCTCTTGATTTTATCTATTTGATTATCATTATAGTTGCTCTTATATTCATGTTCTTACTATTTTAAAGACTCACAACCTTTAAAATAAAGTTTTGAGCCAAACGTGAACTGACTAACGGAATGGAGGGTTAGAATGAAGAATATAGGGGTAAGATCTCTTCTTTAGTAAAAAAAGGAATTTATTTCTATTTAAGATAGAAATATACCTAGATTCCAATACATGGTTAGAAAATGGGAAGATAAATAAATGTTTTTTGAATTAGTTTCTCACATCCCCACTCAATGATATAGTTGTGAGACTAGTTTGAATAGACAATTAGAGAAAGACCATTCCTGAATCATAAAATCAACTTCGTAAATCAACAACTAGATAATTGAATAAGTTTATCAATAGATGCTAAACATGATTGTTAGCGAAATCATAATCCAAGAGCAATTGATCCATTAATTGCGTAAGAATCCTCTCTTTTCCTAGTTAATTGTTCAGTTATGGCTGTATTTTTATTTCTAATGTTGTTAATTAAATATATCATGAAATCCACCGCTTGAATTAATAATTTTTATTAATCTAATTTAGTAACATAGTTGATCGACAAGTCCAAGTGGGTTCGATATTCAGACTGAGAAATCCTATATTACTTGTACAACTGCATACACTTGTGTGTGTATTTGGATGCAACATGGATAGACTTATAGACACTTATATAATAGAAGCATCCACGAAGCAGGGATCATTATATGAGTCAGTAGCTCAAGAGATAGCACAACTAAGAACTAAGATTGGGTTGATTTTGAAGCAATTTGTTGCAGTGGGAGCAAAAAAAGTGAATGTAGTTGGGTCACCAGGTACGACACCTAGTTATGAGGATTTGGATTCTGAAGAGGAGGCAAAGTAAGTAGACTGAGAGTTGGCGGGTTTTCGAGCAAAGGGTCTAGGTTATACAAAATAAAATTAGAACCTAGGGAAGGTAATCAAGGTTTGAACTATTATTAAAGATAATACTTACAATAGATCAGAGTATAGATAAAGGAGTAGGGATAGAAATGGTGATTGAGAGAGAAAAGATGAATACAAGGATAAAAATGATCTTTACGTTTCACTTATGTGTCATGATTTCACGGTACTTTAGATGCTTAAAATAAGGAAATTATGCAAGTACTTAGGTCTTTTTATTAGATTTAGATGTGATGTGTTTTA
This sequence comes from Capsicum annuum, assembly GCF_002878395.1. Lineage (NCBI taxonomy): Eukaryota > Viridiplantae > Streptophyta > Magnoliopsida > Solanales > Solanaceae > Capsicum > Capsicum annuum. The sequence continues at coordinate 139,661,773 of NC_061114.1, read as the reverse complement.
TGTTGGTTTTGTAGGATAATAAGGTTTGCAGCAGAGTAGGAGAAAAAGAGATGAAGTGTAGCTGAAAGGATACCTATGAGACACATCTACGGGTTCGTAGGTTAGGTCTGTAGGTTGCAACCAGATTTTCTAAAAGTTGGTTTTAGGTCTTATAACTACATAGGCCAACCTATAAGGTGTAGGTGGTACCTACAGCCTAACAGGTACCTCATGTATATAGGATATTGTAGACCTGCAGCGTCACCTAAAACCTATGAACCCACCTACAGCACATAGGTACTACCTATACCTTAGAAATGGGGTCGTAGTTACATGCCAACCTTATTTTTCTAATTTATTTTAGAGAAGATTTTAGGTTTTATGATGTAACTATAAATACCCCACCGATGTCTAATTATTAATTGACTAACTTTACATACTTATAAAATTTTATTGAGTTTTAAGATAAACTTTTGATCTTGGAATTCTTGTTCTTGACTTTTAGGGTTTGATATTAATTTGAGATTTTGACTTTCATTCTTAATTATTTTTTGATGACATTCATATACATTGAATTATGAATTCTATGTGTGCTATTGCAAACTACCAATTTGTTGTTAGCCAAAAAGAATGCGAGGTTAGAACTAAAAGGATGTACTGAGAAAATGGTTAAAAAAAAGTAGTAGATCGTCGAGCAACAATCATTAGTGAAAAACATAGATAAGATATAGTTCAACCACCCCATATCATTACTCTCAAGTTTTTGATGTTTCAAAAGAAGCTTTGGGGTATGTTGATCTGATTGAGACAGGAGCTTTCATTCCTCCAGAGTTTTCCCAAAGAACAAAATTTGACATTACAAGTGTTATCATCAATTTGTTTAATCTAAAGGGTCTGTTTGTTGGATTGCCCACTGATGATGCAAACATGCATATTATGAATTTTCTTGGGATTTACACTTCGTATAATAGACCTGGAGTGAGTTAGGAAGCTTTGATACTCATGTTGTTCCTATTCTCTCTATGCTAACTTTGTTGGGATTTATAGGTGAAAGACCTAAATATCCATATGGGTTTATTGAGTAAAAGCTCAAAATTATAGAAAGATCAAGGCCATCATTGAAAGAATGATTTTTGGTGAACTTTAGGAATCCATATCATCCTTGAAAGAGGGATGTGGAGACCAAAGCAATGATAGACAATTATGTGTGTAGTTTGCTAAATTTTCACTATCTTTGAGATTAGGGTGATTGTGAATTTAACCATACCTTGGGCATTATCCTAGAAATATCGATGCCTAGATTGAGGTGTGGTTACCATTTGTTGAACACACTCGTTAGGCATTTGAAATAATCAATGGGTAGAAGTTTTGTGTTTTGTTTAAAGACTAGCATCAAAATATAGGAATTGGTACGTTATAATTCTTTTTCCGTGATACAATGGGAGAGAATCTAGAAGGCATACATCAAGAGGCACTAGGACGGAAAAGTGTCAAGATAGGAAAACTAAACAATGAAAAAAAGCTTGAATCTATCACTACCTTACCTATTCCCCAAGATGACGTTCATCAAGAAGAGAAACAAATCTATGATGATAAGCTTGGTAGTGAAGTCTCTTCGGTACTTCCCAATCAACCGATTCGTATGAGAAAGAAGAAGCCAAAATAAAAGAAATGATGCTAGAGTCAAAAGAAGAATCAATTCAAATCTCTTATGATGACTCTAGATCATTTTAGGGAAAAAATGCTTTCAAAGAGGCTACTCCATAATAAGGGGTGGACCTTATTCAAATCGCTTCTCAATATTGTGCTTGTAGGATTTCATGAAAATCCATCTTTCTATGCATATGCTGGATTGTGGGGAGTAGAAGGACCATCCCTATAGTTTGGAATTTGATATTCCAAAGGAGTTAAAGGTGTGGGACTAGTTTTCAGGTGCTTTTCTTGGTTACTTATTTCCTTAGGAGTTAAAGGAACATAAGACTGAGGATTTTGTTAACTTGAAGTAAGGGAAGATGACTGTGAAGGAGTACGCTTTGAAGTTTTAGAAGTTTGATCATTTTGCTCCAGAGTTGGTGTCCAATATAAGTCCTGAATAAGAAAGTTTTCTTCTAGTTATTCCAGTAATTTGGTACTGGAATATAAGGCTTCTTTCTTGTATAATGATATGGACATCTCCACGATTATAGTTTATTCAGGTTGAGGATGAGAAAAAGAAGAAGGCATAGATAGAAGAGAGGAAAAATAAGAAGTTTAGGTATTCAGAGTACGGTACAAGTCAAAAAAATAGTGGGAGAGACGGTAGATAATTAATTAAGAAGAAGAATTAAGGAAATTCATATTCAGCTGCCAGTACTCCTTAACCTAAGCCTTCAGATGATCATTATTTTTATGCTAGTGTTGTCCTAAGGCATTTGGTGCCAAATCTCAGGGTAGTGAAGAGTTGAGTAAGCCCTAACATACCCTTCTTGCTATTCTTGTTGCCACATCTTCTGATCTTGTAGAAAAGGGTGCTACTTCTGATATCGACACTAGACGAATCTGTCTCTATACACGCCATGAATGTAAGACATCCCAAGATATTGTTATTGGTACGTTATAATTCTTTTTCCGTGATGTTTATTGGGTTATTCATCCTAGTTTTACCTTACATTATGTGACCCCATATGTGCCTGTGCACTTTGGTTTTGGTCATGAAAATATTTTTGACTCCTTTTCCATTTCTACTTTGATCGGTGATTCAATAATTGCGAGAAAAACTCAATAGAGGTTGTGTGGTGTTAATCTTTCATAGGAAGACACTGGTGAATTTAATATAATTTAATATAGTGGATTTTTATGCTATCTTAGAGATGGATTGGCTTCAATTGTGTTGTGCTTCTCTAGATTGTAGAACCCAATGGGTCAGTTTTTATTTTCCTAATGAACCTGTGATCGATTGGGAAGGGAGTTCCTTAGTTCTAAAAGAGAGGTCTAACTCGTATCTTAGAGCTTAGAATATAATTTCAAAAGAGTGTCTGTATTATTTAGTTTGGGTTATGGATTAAAATTCATAAAGTTCATCTTTCCAATCTTTCCCTGTGATTAATGAATTTCTTGAAGTATTCCTTGATTATCTTCCTAGAATTCTACTCAAAAGGGAAATAGGCTTTGGAATTGATCTTCTACCGGATACCTGTCCTATTCTATTCCTCCTTATAGAATGGCTTTGGCTAAATAAAAGCAGCTAAAGAGGCAATTGAAAGATTTATTTTATAAAAGATTCGTATGTGCTAGTTTTTCTCAATAGGTTTCTCCTATATTTTTAGTGTGAATGAAATATGTGTCTCATCGAATGTGTATAGACTATCGTCAATTGAATAAGGTTACCGTGCAAAATAACTCTTCTTTACCTAGGATTAATGATTTTTTTGGTTAACTTTAGGGAGCTAGGTATTTCTTTAAGATTGATCTTTATTCCAGCTATCATCAATTGAAAATTATGGAGGTTTATATTCCCAAGACTATTTTTCAAACCCGATATGGTCACTATGAGCTTTTAGTGATGTCATTTGGTTTGACTAAGGCTCCGATTGCTTCCATGGATCTTATGAATAAGGTTTTTAGGAAGTTTCTGGATTTGTTTGTTATAGTCTTCATAGATGATATCTTGGTGTACTATTAGAGTGAGAAGGAGGATGTCCACCACCTCAGAATTATGTTGCAGAGTCTTAAGGACCAGAAGTTGTATGCAAAATTTTCTAAGTAGGAGTTTTGGATAAATGCTATGATTTTTCTTAGGAATGTTGATTCTGGTGAGGGGATCAAGAAGGATCTACAAAAGTTAAAAGGTGGCCTAAAACTACTACTACAACCGATATTAAGAGATTCTTAGACTTGGCAGGTTATTATAGGAGTTTTGTGGAGATTTTCTCTTCTATTGCTGCTTCATTGACAGGGTTGACTCAAAAAAATTTATTTTTTATGGTCAGATGGTTGTGAAGGTAGTTTTGAGAGATTGAAGGATAAGTTAACTTTTGTGCCAGTTTTGACATTAGCCGAGGATATTGATGGTTTTGTTGTATATTGTGATGTATCAAATGTGGGACTAGGTTGTGTCTTTAAGTAGCATGGTAAGGTTATGGCGTATGCTTCTAGGAACATTAAGGTTCATGACATAAATTATCTGACTCATGATCTAGAGTTGGATATTGCAGTTTTTTTATTAAAAAATTGGTTCCATATTTGTATGGGGTACATGTGGATAACTATTCATATCATATGAGCTTGAGATAAGTGTTTACTCTGAAGAAGTTAATTAGCAGGGAAAGGTGGTGGTTCAAGCTACTTAATGATTATGAAATGAGCTTGCACTACTATGCAGGTAAGGCTAATATGGTTGTTGATGCTCTTAGAAGGTTTTCTATTAGGAGCTTATCCCATGTTTATGAGGAGAAAATAGGATTGTTAAAGGACATTCAAATGTTGGCTAACTTAAGAGTTCATCTTTCAGACTCTGAGGATGGGGTAGTGATTGTTTAGGAAGTGGTCAAATAATCTTTTGGTTCCAAGGTGAAAGAGAAATAGGATTTGGATCCCATAAACATACAGATTAATGATGATATGGGTTAGTCAAAGGTTATGGCTTTTGAAATTAAGTGAGATGGTATTCTGTGGTATCAAGGGAGATAGTGTATTCTTGATGTCAATGGGTTATGGGGAAGGATTATAACAAAGGATCATGAGTCCAAATATATAGTTCATCCGGGGTTGACAAAGATATATCATGACTTGAAGGAAATCTACTAGTTGAATAATATGAAGAGAGATATGGAAAATTTTGTTTCCAAATATATAGTTTGTCAGCAAATTATAGTTGAACATTTGAGGCCTAGTCGCATGACTCAAGAGATAGAGTTACCCATGTGGATGTGGGAGATGATTAATATGGATTTCATTATGGGTCTTCCGCAACCTCGCAATTAGTATGATTCTATTTGGGTCATTATGGATTGGATGACTAAGTCTGCCCACTTGTTCCCTATAAGGACTAACTATTTAGGTGAAGATTATGATAAGTTGTTAATTTAGGAAATTGTAAAGTTGCATGGTACATCATTTTCCATTACATCAAACAAAGGTACGTAGTTCTGTTCTCACTACTGGAGATTATTTCAGAATAGTTTAGGTACTCAGGTGAAACTTAGCATTGCTTTCAAAGAAATAGATGGGAAAGCATAGCGTACTATTAAGACTTTGGAGGATATATAAAGGGCCTGTGTGATTTATTTTAAAGGTAGTTGGGTTGACCATTTGTCTCTCATTGGTTTTGCAACAATAATAGTTACTATTCTAGCATTAGGATGGCTTTTTTTGAGGCTATTATGGAAGGAGGTGTAGGTCTCCTAATGGGTGGTTTGAGGTTGGTGAGACTAGGATGTTTTGTATTAAATTGGTTCACTAATGCCCTCATGATAACTTATAGATATGATTATCAATATGAATTCTGAATATGTATGTAGGAATAAGGCTGTGATAATGATTTTATAATTATTCTAGAATATTATTTGGCCCAAGGTCTTGTTGTGATATTGGGTGGGATATTTGGGAAGTGTTATCCCTATAAAGGATGCAGTTGTAGTTTATGAATATATTGATGCTTATGGTTCCATTGTTTGAATACCTATGATGGCATGCATATATTCGGTAGATGCTTAATCAGTAAATCGATAAATGATGCAGTTTTAGCTAAAATATGATCTTATTACTGTTTTCCTTAAATATGGATTAAATCCCACTTTTTACCATAAAACATGGATTTCATCATAATAATAACTGCCCGTCTTAATGAATAACCTTTGTGTAAAAGAGATTAATAATGATGTTTTAATAATTTGACCGAGACATATTTTGGTCTATGATATGATACTGCGTATTAACCCAATAGTGCGAGATTTAGATCCTTCCTTTACATTTATAATAGTTTAGTTTCAAAGGTTACCCCAAGCAATGGATTTATGTATTTTCACACTTTTTAGCCATGACTTAAGTTAGTGCAACTATTGTATATCTATATACACACCTCTTCAGTATACGATTAAGGAGGATGATGGTATTGATGATATGAATTTTGGGTAAAACCTGATGATTAACGGTGTTGATGATATTGATAATATTGATGATATTGAGGGCATTAATTATATACGTACCAATTTTTGTCTAGCTATTGATTATATATTCAAGTCAGACTATTGATTTTATATTTACCAAACTGAGTTCGGCTATTAATTATATATTTATTTATTAAAGTCCAACTATTGATTAAATATTTATCGGTTTAAGTCCGTCTATTAATTATGATACACATAATGTGATGTCATACACTGGGTTACTTATGGAACTTTTGATTGGTTATGATCGTATGGATTGTATCATGTATTTAATTCTTGTATGTGCATTGCCTATCATCAATACAAGCCTATATCTATCAGCCTTATGGGAGGTTCCATAAGTATAGGTGATGAGTATGACTTGTGGTGTGTTGTATGTTGATTGAACCTTCTGATAATAGGGCGGTGGAGGTTCGTGAAAGACTCAGTTTGGTATTGAATACCCGGGATAGACCATTAATCACGTTGTAACTGCTATTATTATTATTTTTGTTATGATCATTGTTATTGATACTTTGTTCCAGCTTAGTTAATGATTCGATGTTCATAGATAGGTATAATTTTGGAACTTTTATCTTGTGATAGCATTATTATGCATGATTTACTCATGATTAGAGTATGAGTTAGAAACTTCAGTATACTAGCACTAGTCCAGACAATGATTATGAGGTCTTAATATTCTACTTTAGGATACATATATATATATATATCTAGTTATATGTAGCTATGGCATAACTGTATATCCCTTTCTTACTTAATTTATTCTAATTATATATTCATTCCTTGGTCTTGTATAGTATTATACATCCTTTTCTCCCTTTTATTCATACATTGGTTGCTGACATATGACATCGTATTGAGATTCCTGATTATGGCTAGAATAGGGTAGTTCATCCTCAATACATCCTTAGCCGTATTATGTTAGTTATTAAATATAAGAAGGATAGTTACCCTTACAATCTCATTGGTTTATTAAGTGGTTACTGGATATTTGGGCATAGACTTTATTTCTGTTTATAATGTATATATCTGTAGTATCTTTGGAGCTCAGTCGACATTTGGCTACTGAGTACCACGTGTTTAGTACTCATACTACACTTCTACAACCAATATATCATAGAACAGGTTATCATCAGTGGTGTGTGCATTTTGTGTAGCACCCATGGTTCAGAGATATTGAGTGAGATACTAACATTCTGAGTATTACTTTCCTCCCTCTTATGTACTAGGCTAGTATCTATGTTCTATTCATAGATAAGTTGTATCAGTGTAATTCTCTTGGTATTTCATTTTGTATTCTTATTATAATAAAAGTTATTGTAATAATTTCACAGGGTTTTTGGATTATCTTATATATGTTACCCTTTTATTTTACTTATTCTGTATTCTCTCCTTTATCTCTCTTGGTAGTCCATTACTAGTATTGTTAGACTACAAATTATCTTACCTACTAGTGTATTGTAGTAGGCGCCATTATGACGTGAGAAATTTGGTCGCGACAAATTTATTTCAAAGCCTAGGTTCAATTTTGTATTGGTACAAGATCTTAGTGTTTAGTAAAGTCCTACGGATTGATGTAGAGATGTTTGTAAACTATCTTTGGGAGGCTATGAGACATTCTTAAGAGATTTATTTGTTGACTCTTTGTCATGTGTCCATATTTCTATGAGCCTCAAGCATATTCTTTGACTCTATTCTGTCCTAAATAGATGATGTGAGATGTTCGATAGATTAGGCTAAAAGTTGACATTTATTTCTAGAGTGTTACTGCAGCACTGGACCAGAGAGTAAGAGATGGATATCAAAGATCTTTAACATCAGTAAATGATAACATCCAGTTCATCGAGTTAGTTGTCAAGTTAGTGTTGGATTGGTTAGTGTTCATTAGGGTTTTTTTATCAATTTCTAAGCACGAGTTTAGATTTCTTGAGTGGGCCAAGCATATTCTTGTGTTATATCATTCCGAGCAGGATATGGTGTATCAAATTATTAGAGGATAAGCATTGCCACTAATTTGACATCAAAGCACTTGATAGCAGCTAGGTTTTCCTTCTCTTGGGTTGTTAACTATGCGAGGGCCATAGAGACAAAATGTATTAAGATTTATAAAGGTGGTGGAAACAGGCCATGCCATCAATATAGTGCTATTGGTATTTCATTCGGGAGTGGGGATCCTTTTGGTGGAGGTCATCTTTACTTGCATCACATAAATTCTATGCACGTAGCATTTTAGATTATGGGTATCTCTCAGGTTAGTCATGATGATTATTTTGGATCAGACTATGTAGCACCTTAAAGTATTCTAGAAGCTTGTTTTGGTTGTGGTGAGATGGGAAATTAGTCTAAAGAGTGTCCCCGGTGAGGGATTAATGGTTATTTATCTCTTTCAGATCAGTCTTATATTATTACGGCACTTTCAGTTACAGATAGTGCACTTGGCATCATAGTTAATGATTCAGTTAGTTCGAGTTTGGACCCATTATTATTTATTATCCAGTAAAATTGTTAGGGTGTGATTGTAAATTTTACCATGATAAGTCTGCTTTTATTTCACATATTTACTTTTTTCATTTGTTTGTATTGGGATTTTCCTAACCATTGATAATTATGTGCCATGATAAGTTCATATTAGTTATTGTGTGCCTTGTTATTGAATTCATGATTATGTGGCTACTCCATGGTTTATTTCTTTTATTGGTGGATGGAGAAGATCTACTTTGATACTTTCTCCCTATAGGTGTAGCATTTAGGTTTGAGACTCATTTACCTCAACAAATTAGTCTTATTTGTCCCTTGAATGGTACTTTCTATTGATTTTCATTTTTGTACCCCCTATTTATTATATTGATGTCTATATTGTTGTTGTTATTGATTTTATTTAATTTAAGTAATCCTCGTAGTGTAGTTGTTTAGACTAGTGTTATGAAGTTAGAATTCCATTCTTTGCACCTCTTTTTATATGGCTTAAGAAGTATAGTCTAATTTGATGATTTTTTTCTCTAGTGAGATGAGGCTTGTTGATGTCCCCTTCTGTTGTCGATGCTAGATTGATTGTGGAGTAGACTATGGTATTAAAGTAAGTTGACCATTTGTGGCCCTGTTATCATTCTAGGTTGGCCATTTAGTTATATCGCGCATTCTCGAGTTTGGGATTCTTAAACTTGCCTCCTAGGTTGCAAAGGTTATTATATTGGTTATTACTATTTATATACCTCATTTTGAGATCGACCCATTTGTGATCTGTTCCTCTCTTATAGCTATTTTATTTCCCTATAGTGGTTTGATTTTGATGTTGTGAGGTCTTGGATTTATCTTTTAGATTTGTTGGGTTTTTCACTTTGTGATTGTTTGCCCTTGGTACTATTATGGAGATTGGATGATCTGTTGTTATAGTGATGTGGTTCTTTACTAAAGTGGAGGTAGAGAGTGAGAGGCAAGTGCTCTTTCATTTGATTGCTTCTGTGGCTACATTTCGTGCCCTTAAGTTAATAGAGAGTTGGTTGTTTGCATGTTTAGTCAATGGTTTAACCCGGCGGTGATTTTATTTTCCTGTAATTTTTTCTTTTGGCTCAATTTGGAGTTGACGTCATGGAATGGTGATTCGGAAATTATGATAGATTTGGAGTGTGAATGCTCACCCATCTTCAGGTTTGATTTGGTATTTGAGGTCGAGCGGTTCAACATTGGTGTTGAGATTTCATCTTGAATTTATAAAGCTTGAGTGCAAACTTTGTTTTTTATTTATCTCATTTTAAATTTTATCTATAGGCTAGTGGAGCCTACTCTGTGGTTATATATTCGCTTTTCTTGAGTTTGGATGGAATATGAGTGATAGGTGTCTAGATGATCGCCCATGGGTACAATATTGATTCCTTCGGCTTTGTTCTAGGGTTTTCAGTCTTTGTAGAGATTTATGGATGAGATACTCAGCAGGAGTAGTACACTTGAATGGATTCAACTTGGCTTCATTTTCAGTTGATAGAACATCCTGGAATGGATTGTCCAAAGGTGAGTAGTTGTGCCTCAGCTCCTAGATTTTTATTTTCGAGGATTATTGAAACCAGTTGTGACATTAGCATATATTGTAGATCGTGGTTGCCTCCGATTATGTGTCTAGATAGCGCCTCATGAGCTTATTCTCATGTTAACTTTGATGGACTTTTCACACGACCCGAAATAGGGGGTTGTCGTATGTGCATCTCTGGCCCAACAAAGACCGGAGATAGCCCCGTACCTAACCTAACCATCACATCAATCCATAGGTGTCGGATGAACTTCAACCATACAACAAGATAGTGGAAACTGGACTAACAATTATCACTTAAGAAGTGTCTAATCAATTCATTAATATCAACATACTAAAAGAGCATATCCAAGTTCACAGTAATCCACAAAGCCTCTACAAATTTGATGTCTATAATATGTCGGGACATTCCCTCAACAATAGCTAAAAACCAAGTCTAAAACAAGTCTATAGAATAAGGTAAAAGACTATGAAATATATGCCTTCCAAAGTTTGAAAGCTCACAACTTTAATGTCAACACACGAATCGCTCGAACATCTCCTCACTGTGAAGGAAGAGAAGAAGAAACTCCGGCCTTGTGTTGTGTGGGAACACAATATCCAGAGACAGTTAGCGGTTGGAGCACTATCATGTAACTCAACGATAATGATAAAAGAGCAGCATCCTATCAACCAAGTCAAACCTACATATGCAATCACATTATATACATGGTCATATACGTAGCTATGCATAGTTGTATAACATGCTGAAAAATGGCACAAGACTTAGCATACATCTCTGAAGCACTCTATCATGAGACATGGAGTTAAGGACTCCAACCTTTCATCAATAGAGTTTTGAACATTTGAACTTCTTAGTTATATTATGTAAGATAACTATAACCTCAAGTTTTCTCATTTTATATAGAAAGTGGTCTCTAACCAAAAGTCGTCTTCTCCTACATAAAAAGTGGACTCGAACTACAAGCCAACTTATATAGCAAGTGGACTCTAACCACAAGCCATCTTATATATAGAAAGTGGACTCTAACCATATGCCGACTTATATAGCGAGTGGACTCTAACCACATGCCATCATAGATATAGCAAGTGGATTCTAACCACATGCCATCTTATATATAGCAAGTGGACCCTAACCATGTGCCATCTTAAATATATCAAGTGGACTCTAACCACATGCCATCTTATAAAGAAAGTGGACTCTAACCACAAGCCATTTTATCAGGCAAGTTGTCTCTAACCTCAAGACAATTTATTGGGTAACGGGACTTTAACCACAATCCATTTAGACCATTTATTTAGACAACATTGGGGCTCCATCTCTACCCTTTGTCATTGTTATGGCCTCCATTCGATTCAACACTTAAGGACTCTAACCTATTTAGCCAACTTAAGCCATTAAGGCTAGAATTCAACACCATATATGACCATATGATCATTATGAAACTAATTATTAATCAATCACATAAATGGGCCAATGCCTTATTTCTTACCACAAGGCAAATCCATTTATAGTCATCAAGACCTTTACAAACCATTCATTCTTCATTGGCATTCTAAGACAAAACTTTAGTTCAAAACATAATTCAATTCCATGTTTAAGGACTTAAACCCTTTTTAACCAATCAAACACCCAAGGTTATCAATTAACTCAATATATGGACAACAAGTCCATTACAAAGTAATTTACAAAACATCCTTACACATCAAGACATTGCATAGTTCAAAACAATATTAACATGTGACTTATTATTTGTCTTCGACATTTTCACAAACACCTTGAGGGAATACCTTTACCATGACCGAAACCAAAGTAAAAATCATCAAGATTAGTGTTACTCATGACCCATTTGTTAAACCACTCTCTACAAACACCCACATGTGCGAACCATCACTAAAACATGTATAAATATAAGTTGAAAAAAGATTAAACAATACTCATTACTATGTATTAAAACCCTCAACATTTTCTTCAAAAACAACTATTCAAGAATCAAAATCAATGTTTAAAACACATGATATTTTAGAAATAAAAATAAGAAAAGAGTCACATGCCTTATACAAGATGATTTATGGAAAAAGCTTGACCCTTTTCTTTCCTCTAGATGAACACTTGTGGAACCCTCCTATTCTTTCCCAGGTAAAACCATCCCCATTTAAGCACACAAGAATGAAAAAACGCTACCGAAACTATCATAAAAAGAAAAAATCAAAATTGGACAAGTGTCCGAGACAAGACAAATACGCAACTCAATCTCCCCACCGAGATACTAGGAAGGTCATCAAGGAACACCGTAGGACATTAATTAACCATGGGAATGGATTTTTGGAGAAGGGATTTTGAGTTATAATCTTTATCTCAGACCAAATATTATTTACACCATCTTTATCTCAGACCAAATATATTTACACCCTTTAGAGATCAACTTTTGGGTTCTAAGGTAGGAGATTAACCTCCCTTCAAGCACTAAGGAACCCCCATCCCATACAATGACCCACTCATTAGGAAATTTAAATGTGACCTAACAGGTTTGACTATCTAAGGAAGAATAACATGAATGCAACCAAACCATTCTTAATATGACATCGAAGTCAACCATATCTAACCTTATCAAATCTATAAAAGTTTCTGTACTATCAATAATTACCATAGCCCCCTAACTCTCTTAATAACCATAGAGTCTCTTATCAGGGTAGAAATAGAAAAGGAATCCATCAGACAATCAGGACCAAAACTAAAATGAATAGCCATAAATGATGTCACATAACACAGAGTGGACCCAAGATCAAGTTTACAATACACATAACGGAAAAATAGTTTCATCATACCCGTAACAACATCCTATGACTCTTCAGACTTCAGGAAAGTAACAAGTGCATATAAGTGATTTCGAACAGTTTTGATACCATAAATAGAAGCAAAAGTAAAAACAAAACCCTTTTGTGCAAAATAGATGAAGTAGAAATAGGGGGTATGTTGTCCCTAGAAGCCACTAGGGAAGGGAACTCTCATTGCATTTGCCCAATCTGACCATATCTAAAACACTTGTTCCTCTTCTTCTCACACAGACCATGATGATAATGACCACAAGAAGGGTAGGTTGTCACTGATTGGGCTGCACTGGCCTAAGTCTGGGAAAATTGTTCCCAAGAAGCATCACCACTTTGAGAACGTTTGTCTCCCAATGGTTTCAGGTAGGGAGGACTAGCCATGGAATAAAAGTCAGGACACATCAAATTTTTCCTCTTTTACCACCTACCACTAAACTGTTGGCCTCCACTCTATTTTAAAGACCGAGACCTCTTACTTTTCCTCTCATCACTATCTCGTTGCATATGCCCAATTTGGCCATATATCAAACACCTATTCTTCTCCTTCTCATATTCACCACGATGATTCTGACCACAGATTCTATGAAAAGGGTAGGTAAGTACTGATTTGGCTTCACTGGCCTGAGACTAGTACCGTTGTTCCCTAGAAAAATCACCACTTTGAGAATGTTTATCTCCCAATGTCTTTGGGCAAGGAGCAATAGCTAGGGAATAGGAGTCAGGACTCACCTAATTTATCCTCTTGGACCACTTACCAATAAACTAATGGCCTTCACTCTACTTAGAATTCTTATACATTTTACTTTGCCTGTCATCAATCTCAATATGTTATTTTTCTCTTCTGCTACTTGTTGCATATACACAACTAACCTAGAGATATCCATGTTTTGATCAATAAAGCTGCCTAATTCTCAAGGACAAATTCATAAGACATTCCTAAAGAAAACTTATGCATTCTAGCCATCATAATAGAAACCATCTTAAGAGCAAACCTAGACAACTAATGGAATTTCAAGGCATACTTCCTCATAGACATCCTACGTTGCCTCAGATTCACAAACATTTTTGCTTTTGATTCCTTCAACTCTTAAGGAAAGAAGCATTCTCAGAAGGCACTATAGAAATCCTCCCAAATGGCAGAACTAACATCCTAAGCTCTCGACTGTTCCTATTGTTCATTCCATTGGTAAGCCATATCTTTCAATTGATAGGTAACAAGCTCTACCCCTTCCACATTAGTGGCAAGTATAATTCTAAAGAACTTTTCTATCTAATCCAGAAAACCTGAAGGATCCTTTTCCACCATAACACCAATAAAGGTCACAAGACTCAACCTTATGAACTGGCCAACCCTTGTGGCCGTAGAAGATAGAGTAACAGTGCACTACACTAAGCCTAAAAAGTCGCTAACTAAGTGATTATATGAATCGAATGATTAAAATAAGCGTTCTTCAAGTCAGCCTAAGGAATTAGAAGAGAAATAGAGGAAAGCAATGGAATTTTAGACCATCAAGAACCGAACCTCCAAACCAGGTCTGGACTCTACAAGTAGGATGAGCTCCGTCCATATTGTCCTATGATCATCAGATCTCCTTGGAGGCATGATATGAAAGATGAGAAAACAGAAATCAAAGCAATCAAAGACCTTAGACTCTATAGCTTGATATAGAACCACAAGAAAGGGAAACATTCTTATATGTCTTATAGCCCCTCTCATATAGGTATGGCATGCTACACATCTAATAAAGAGACTCTAATTCACATAGCTTTATGGAAACCCAGTTGACCATGAAACTGGCTCTGATACTAACTTGACACAACCCATAATTGAGCATTGTAGTATGGGCATCTCAGGCCTAACAAAGACCGCAGATAGCCCCGTAACGTAACCTAACCATCACATCAATCCACAAGTATCGAATAAACTTCGATCATATAATAAGGTAGCAGAAATAAGACTAACAATCACTACTTGAGAAGTTTCTAATCAATACATTAATATGAACAAACTAAACAAATATACCCAAATCCATAGTTATCCATAAAGCCTTAACAAATTTGATGACTATAATATTTTGGGACATGCCTCCGACAATAACCAAAGACAGTCCAAAAAAGTATATAGCATAAGATAAAAGATTACCAAGTACATACCTTTCTATGTATGGAAGCTCACAACTTAACAGTCAATACATGAATCACTCAAACACCTAGTCATTATGCAAGAAGAGAAAAAGTAGATCTGACCCCTGTGTCGTGTGGTAACACAGAGTTTTGAGATAGTTAGCATTTAGAGTGCTAGCATGTTTGTCAAGGATAAAGATAAAATATTCCCATTATGAAAACCAATTCAAACCCTTATATGAAATTACATTTATATACATTGGCTTATACGTGAACATATATATAGTTGTATAAATGAAGAAAAAGGGGACAAGATTTTGTATACATCTTTGAAGCACTCGATCATGAGACATAGAGAGAAGGAATCCAACCTTTCACCCTTATAATTTATAACATTAGAAGTTTTTATTTATATTGAGAAACAGGAATATAACCTCAAGTTATCTTATCTTGTATAGCAAGTGGACTCTAACCAAGATACGTCTTATCTTACATGGCAAGTTGAATCTAACTACAAGCCATAATAAATAGAAAATTAACTTTAACCAAAAGCCATCATAGAAATGGACTCTAACCATATTTTATCTTATATAGCAAGTGGACTCTAACCACATGCCATTTTGATATATAGCAAGTGGACTCTAACCACACGCCATCTTAAATATAGCAAGTGGACTCTAACCATATGCCATCTTATATATAGCATGTGGACTCTAACCATATCCCATCTTATATATAGCAAGTGGACTCTAACCATATGCCATCTTATATAGTAAATACTCTAACCACAAGCCTTTGTATTAGGCAAGTGGACACTAAACGCAAGCTGATTTATTAGGCAAACCAACCACCAAAAATTTAGACCATTTGTTTAGTCAACATTGGGACTCTATCTCTATCCTTTGTCTATGAAATGACATCCATTAAATTCAACACTAAAGGACTCTAACCCATTTAGCCAACTTATAGCACCAATGCTACAATTCAATACCATATATGACCACGTGGTCTTTATTAAACATTTTATCAATCAATCACTTAAATGGACCAATGCTTAGTTCCTACCACAATGAAAATCCATTTATGGTAATCAAGACATTTACAAACCATTCATTCTTCATTAGTATTCTTACACTTAACTTTAGTTTAGAAAATAATTCAATTCCATATTTGAGTACTCAAACATTTTATAACCAATCAAACCATCATGATTACCAATTAACTCATTACATGGCCAATAAGTCCTTTACAAAGTCATTTAGCAAACATCCTTACTTATCAAGCTATTGCCTTAGTTTATAACACTATAAACATGTGACTAATTATTTCTCTTAGACATTTTCACAGACACCTAGAGGACAAACCTTTACCATGACCAAAATCAAACTAAAAATTATCAATCTTGGGGTTAATCATGACCCATCTATTTTACCACAGTCAACAAGCACCCACATGTGAAAATTATCACTAAAATATGTATAAACATAGGTTTAAACAAGAGTAAACCATACTCATTACTGTGCATCAAAACCCTCCACATTTGCTTCAAAAATAACCATTCAAAAATAAAAATCGATGTTTAAAACACATGATATTTAAGAAATAACAATGAGAGAAGAGTCACATGCCTTATACAAGATGATTCACCGAAAGAACTTGACCCTTTAATTGCTTCTAGATGAAAAGTTGTGGAACCCTAGCCTCTAATCTTCAAGAGTGAGTTTGATAGAGTTTTTTGAATGTTTAATCCATCAAAATAAGTGTTATGATAGGCTATAACATGGTATATACTGTGAGGACACAAGGTTTTTAGGGTGGGAAATGTCTAAAAAGCCCTTAGCTTAATAGCTGAAAATTCACTGGCAGGTGGGTACATATTCCGCACCTTAACCATACCCTAGGGTATGAGTGGTACCCTATCTTATACCCTAGAGCCTACCTTGGCCCCCATACTCACCAATATATGACCAGCTTTGTTTTACTCATAACAGAGCGTATGAATAATACCCAAAAACCATACCTTAGACAGATTCTATTAGGGTAAGCAAAAGGCGTCATATGACCTGGCAAGGTACTACTGTTACCCTATCATGCAACAAGTAAGATGTTGTCTCTTACCTTGGATTAAAAACAAACCAAACACACTGCCTATAACAAGTGAAAGGGTTATGAAATTGTACCCAAGGGTACCATTAGTACCCATGACGCATACCTTTCCTGGAATATCCAAAACAAAAGAAATTTTTCAAGGGCCATTGTTTAGGGTGTTTAATTCTCCCTAACTTAGGATCATTCATCCTCGAATGATGGGTAAGGCAAACACAAGAACAAGTTTACATATTATCATACATCAAACTCACCTTTAACTAAGTAAGAAAACAAAGACAAATAATAAAGATAAGAAAATCAATACATACCTTAAGCATAATTTTCCTGAATAGAAAATGAATATGAATACTTGGACTTCATGCCCTTTTCCTCCTCCCAAGGAGCTTCCTCGAACTTTTGGTTTCTCCATAGAACTTTCACCATATTCACTTCTTTTGCTCACTACCGATGAAGTTTTCAACCAAAATCCCCTCGTCGAGACCTCCTTAAAGAAGAAAAAGTCTGAGACACCAATGCCACCCAAAGAAACCAACCATACGAAGGACCATCCATACCTTACCCTAACACAAACACATGGAATGCCAGATGAATGTAACTCGTTCTAGAGAACAAGTCCAATTCAACTTGCACTTTCCTATAGACACATCACTACTAGAGCTTGAGTCTCGCCATACACTACTACCACGTTCAAGACTATTCAAAGTAAGAGAAAGTTAACTTAAGCCACCAGGGCCTATTTGTTACATCTATCCATGAACTCTACTCTGTCCCATCACTACCTTAAAGTGTCATGCCTCTTCATGATTCATAGATACCCGACACAAAGATTGGTATATCTATCAATCATAATATTCTATCATACCAACCTATCTCCATAATCCTCGCATTATTATAAATATCAACATCTAGGATCAACACTTAGTGTCTATCAACCCCCATGCACTACCTAATAAAAAACCTTTATAGAATATACGTACATAGTCCACACTGCAAACCATCAACAAAAACCTATTCTTATTTACCCATCAACAACCTATTCTTTCCCAGGAAAAACCATCTCCCCTTAAGTATGCAAGAACAAAAACACTTTACCAGAAATATCCTACAAAATGAAAAATAGAAATTAGAAAGTGTCTAAGAAAGACCAATCCACAACTTAATTACCCCACCAAGATCCTAGGAAGGTCATTAAGGAAAACCTTAGGATATGAATTAACCATGGGAAAGGAGTATAGAGAAGGCCCTTTCGATTTAGAATTTTTAAATCAGGCCATGTGATATAAACACTCTTTAGAGATGAAGTTCTGGTCTCTAAGATAGGAAATAAACCTGCCCTCAAGTACTAAGGAACCCCCATCCCATACATTGACCGGCTCATTAGGAAATTTAAACATGACCTTATGGGTCCAATAATCTAAGGAAGAATAACATAAATGCAATAAAACCATCCTCAACATGACATCAAAGTCAGCCATATCTTATCCTATCAAATCTACCAAAGTTTTTTTACTATCAATAGCTACAATATGCTTCCTATAGACGCTCTTAAAACCCACACATTCTCTTACTAGGGTATAAATAGAAAAGGATTTGATAGACACTCATGACTAAAAAAATAAATAGCCATAAATAGGGCCACATAAAATAGAGTAGATCCTCGATCAAGTATATAATACACATTACAAAAGAAAAGTTTTAACATACCCCTACCAACATCTACAGACACCTCAGATTCCTGGTGAGTAGCAAGCGCATACAAGAGATTCCATCCAGTGCTAGTACAAGAAATTGAAGTGAAATAAAAAACATCACCCTTCAGTGCAAGAGCTTATTAAGTAGGAATATAGGCCTTGTTAGCTCAAGAAGCCACTAGAGAATAGCTCCCTCGCTGCATATGCCTTATCTAACAAAATCAAAAATACTTGTTCCTCACCTTCTAATATTGACAATAATGATAATAACTATAGAATCTAAAAAAATGGTAGTCGATATTGATTTGGCTGCACTAGCCTGAGACTGGTACCCTTTTGCCCTAGAAACTTTACCACTCTAATAATTTTTATCTCCTAATGGCTTTGGGTAGGGAGCAGTAACTATGAAATAGGAGTTCGGACTCACCCAATTAATCCTCTTGGACCACTTACCACTAAATTTCTAACCTTCACTCTGCTTAGAAGATCGAGACCTCTTACTCTGTTGCTCATCAATGTTAATCTATTTATTTTTATATTTCTCCAGTTTTTGTATATACATAACTATCCTGGAGATGTCCATGTATTTGATCAACAAAGTAGCCTTAGTCTCAAGGACCAATTCATGAGACCGTCCTAATGAAAAATTATGAAATTTAGCCCTTATGCTAGAATCCATCTCAAAAGCATACAAAGACAACTAATCGAATTTCAAGGAATACTCCTTAATAGACATCCTACCTTGCCTCAGGTTCACAAACTCATCTGCATTAGCTTCCGTCAACTCATAGGGAAAGAAGCGGTCTAAGAAAGTACTAGAAAAATCCTCCCACACCCCAGAACTAGAATCCTCACCACTCGACTGGACTACTCACTCTTTGTACCATTGGTATGACACATCTTTTAATTGATTAAAAGAAAAATCCACCCCTTCCATATTAGTGGCATTCATAAATCTTATAAGTATTTCCATCTTATCCCGAAAATATTAAGGATCTTTCTCCACCTTAACATTGGTAAAGGTTGGAGGACTCAACCTTATGAACTGGCCAACCCTTGCGGCTTAAGAATATGGAGTAATAGTTGCACCACGCTCAGCTTGAGAAGCCACCAGCTGAGTAATCATAAGATTCGACTAATAAAACTTAACATTAATCACGTTAGCCTGATGAATAGAGGGACGACTAGTGAGAAGAGGTGGAACTTTGGTCCATTAAGAACCAAACCTCTTGACCATGTATGGATTCCATAGTTGGATGAGCTCCATCCATATTATCATCATACAACACAGAAGGGTTTGTTTGAATATCAAATCTCCTTGGAGGCATGATCTAAAAGATGTGCAAATAGAAATTAGAGAAATCCAAGAGCTTAGACTCTATAGATCAATATAGAACCACAAAAAAGGTAAATATTCCTAAATGTCTCATAGACACATTCACATGTGTATGGCAGTAGAACACTTGGTCACCATGCTGGAAGTGAAGAAGAAGATCCAACCCCTATGCCATATGGGGATACAAAGTTCAGAGATAGTTAGCAGTTGGATAGCTAGCATGTAACACAAGGATAAAGATAATATAGTCCCATCTAGCTAACCATGTACAACATGAAGAAAGAGGGGACAAGACTTAGCATACATATTTGAAGCACTCGATTATGAGACATAGAGTGAAGGACTCCAACCTTCTACCCTTATAGTTGTTAATGTTTAAAATTCTCAGTTATATTAAGTAAGAGGACTCTAACCTCAAGCCATCTCATCTTATATAAAAAGTAGAATCTAAAGATAAGCTGTCTTATCTTACATAACAATTGGAATCTAACCACTAATTGTCTTATCTTACATAGCAAGTGGACTCTAACCACAAGCCATCTTATATAGAAAGTGGACTATAACCCCTAGCCATCATATATATGGCAAGTGGACTCTAACCACATGCCATATTATACATAAAAATGGACTCTAACTATATGCCATCTTATATATATCAATTGGACTCTAACCACTTGCCATCTTATATAGCAAGTAGGCATTAACCACAAGCTAATGTATTAGGCAAGTGGACTCTAACCTTAAGCTGATTTATTAGGAGAGCAGACTCTAAGCACAAGTAATTTAGACCATTTTGTTAGTTAAAATTGGGACACTATATCTACCCTCTATCTATGCAATGACGTCCATTCAATTCAACACTTAAGGACTCTAACTCATTGAGCTAACTTAAGCCACCAAAGCTATAAATCAACCACATATATGACCATGTGGTCTTCATGAAATAATTTATCCATCAATAACTTAAATGGGCTAATGCCTTAGTTCCTACCATAATGAAAATCCATTTATGGTCATTAAAACCTTTACAAAATGATGGGTGGTGATTTTACTACTCATTTTCACTCAACATTCATGCACATTACCATGTTTTTAATGAATAAATGAGACATAATTTTGATTGAATGCACTAATATCCATATTTTTAGGCACATTGTTGATAAGATAGAAATATGGAGATAAAAATGATCTAAAGGAAGAAAGTAAGTACAAATAAAGACCAGGAGGAAACATTGCCTAAGTTACCATGATCGCGGTCAGTCAATATGGTCAATCTACTATGGTTACATGAGCTAATTGTTATCGTGGTAGCTGCGGTCATGGTCTAGTGGAAAAATTCAGCCCAAGGGAAGATATATAATGCATATATCTGATCCCAAATTTGACAAAAGAAAAATTGAAAGCCTAACCGTTAATTCTATATTCCATCTCCAATTTTTATACATTATTCTAGGGTTATAGCCTCCATTTTTGGAGAATAAAATATTGTATAAAATTTGGGTGAAGAATACTTTGGAGTCACTTTTAAGTGAAGAATTAGTGAACTCCTATTGAAGAATATTTGGATCTCAGAGTTTGAAGTAACATTCACTTAGATTTTCTTAAATGAAATGTATGGAGATTTCAGTAAAAATCTTTACTTATTTATCATATGACTATCTAGTTTTTCCTCTTAGGATTGTGCTAGAATAGGGTGCAATTGCATGTGGGTTGTGATTTATTTATGTATATGTTAATGTGTTCATTGATGGGCTCTATTGTTACTTGATTAAATTGGTTGGGATTTATGGGTGAAAACCCCAAATATTTAAATGGGCTTATGGCTGAAAAATCCCAATCTCTTGAAATTTCAACCTATCATTGAAGGAAGGGTTTGGGTAAATATTAGGAACCAACATCATCCTTGAAAGGGGGTATAGGAACCTAAGAAATAGTAGACAATTGTTGATGTACTATACTAAATTTTCACTATCTTAGACATAAGGGTGATTTTGAAGTTGTCTATACATTAGGTATCATCGTAGAAATAGGGATGCCTTATTGAGGTATTGGGTGGCTTTATTTGACACCCTCGTTAGGTACTCGCAAGAGTTAATAAGTGAAATCTTTGAGGCTATGTTGACAACTAGCCCCAAGAACTTGCAACCTAGCCTTCCACATTATCATCAATCAGAACATGCACCCAATTATCATGTCTCCATGCATATTTTGCCCCTAGGAAAGAAAATTCCCAAGATTCGTGACAACAATCCCGAGATCTATGACTAAATAATTAGTCTCTCAGTACTCATAGCCCATAATTTGTACTCAACAAACCAAAAAAGAAATGTTATGTGCAATACCTTTCAAACCTCCCATTTTTTTAATCTTTTTGTACTATTGGTTTAAATATCGTTAATATCTATTATTTAGAACTAATTTAGCTGCCACTCACATTTTTCATCACGTATTCGACCCCGACTCTAAATTTGTGTAAATATATTTCTGATGACTGCCTTGCACTTAAAATTAATGTGTAAGTTGAGCGTTACCAAAAATGGTGCTATTATCTGGGAACAATTTGGCGTATTCAGTTATTTTGGAATTCTAGATTACTTTCTTGACTTCAAACTTGTAAATATTTGCTTGTAATTTTCTATTATTTCTTGTGTTAGGTAGACTTTTGCTTTTGTTTTACTTTTCTCTAATGGCATCTTCTGACAAATATGATATTGGTAGTTGAAAGTCCTATCTTGATGAACCATGTCTATATTGTGATGGATCCCACTTTAGAATATATTGCACCTATGCAGTTGGAGAGAGATAGAAACACCATCTCAATCCTATTAGGAGTATGATTGTTCTTTATGTGGCAGTTCAGATGGACATAAGAGTGATTGTCCAAATGCCCCTCTTATTATGCTAATCACATTACTACTTCTTCTTATGACTTTGATAGATCTTATGAGAAAAAGAAGGAATATCAACATACCATATCCAATAGTTTTAAAGCAATGCTTTAAACTATTTTGGATTGACTAACTAGAATGGGGGAGAATGTGCAAGACATATACCAATCCAACGAGGCATTTGGAAAGAAATTATCATGATGGAGGAAATGGGCAAGAAACCAAAACTTGCAAATACCACTAACTTGCCCATTTCCCAAGAGGAGATTAATCAAGAAGAGAAACCAACTTATTAGTGTAACACCATGTACTTTGCATGTACTTGTTCTATTTATATGTAACTTCATATAGCTTATGGTATAGATAACAAATGAGATTTGTTATGCGAGTATTAATAGTGTAAATTGAATTCTAGACGTTGCCCATGCATTTTAAGTTGACATGGACAAGTTAACATCGATACAACTATTACACTCTGAATCGTAAGCCGATATTTGAACCTAAATTTTAAAGTGATCAAGAACAAATAAGTTTTAAGTTAGATTAAATGGATTAAGAACTGAATATGGAGTATTTTCTTGAGATGCTTGGTTGACTTAATTAAGCTAGTAGGTGGATCACCCACTTGAGCTATTTGGACCAAGTTAATGGGCACAAGGCTATGGATTAGATTTGGGCCTATATTAATGTACTCATATGGGCCCAAATTAAGTAAACAGGAAGAAAATGGGGAAAAGACGCAATACTCAAAGCTGTGAAGGCCCAATTTAATTGAGCTCAACCAAAAATTATGTAAGTAGGTGCATCACCTACTTGAAATTTTAAGCAGCTTGAACCCTTAAGTAGTTGTATCATGTACTTGGACCAATTTGACCAATTTTCAGGTCTAAAAATGCAGCTAAAGAGTTATCCAAAATAGTGCCTTTATAAGGTCAAGTTGATGGTAATTTTCCCTCATACATAAGTCACAAAAAGGTTATACTTCACAAATTCTCTCTACTTTATTTAAAGCAACTAGGAGAAACCTTATATTTCCTTTTAGGGTTCTTGGAGAAACCCCAACCGTTGCAAGCCAAGGTAAGTGAAGAAACTTAAGGTTTAACATACTTATTGCATAGAATATTAGGGAAACATTTTATTAATTATTAATTTTAAGTCCATGGTAGAATATAAAGTAAGATAACTACTTGCATTTTCTTTGTTATTAAGAGATCTTTTTTCTTCTTTGGGTTAAAGTTTGAAGGAAAGTGAAAGTTGATGTTCTTGAGAAGTTCAAATTAAAAGAATAAGCTGCAGAATTAAGGTATGGTGACTGCTTTATTTTATTCTACTTATATATTAATTTGAGAGAGAATTATGATCGTGTTTTTACTGAGAACTCAAGAGATGATGAGTTCGATAACTGATTGCTATAATAAATGTAATTTTGGGTCATTTTGTGGACTGTTTAGTGCATATATATTGGGGGATGCCAGGTTGATGTTGGGGTAAGGTGTGATTAGTTTGTATTAAAATATAGAAGTAAGGTATGGTGGTACACTATCGAGCTAATTATTGTACATGTTTATTACTCATTCAGTTTGTATACCATTTTGGAGGGTGTAATGAAGTCAAAGTTGTTTTGGGGGATCACAAAAGAATCTTTACGTATATAGATATAATTGGAGGAGAAAGGGTTAAAATGACACCTTTGATTGGCAAATTAAGGGATTGCTGCCTGGCTACTATTTTGGAGAAGTTAAGTAGCCCAAATGTATCAGTTGCTTGCTAATATTAGTTTATCAAATATTTTATTGTAGATAAGTAATCTAATCAGTAGGAAGTCAAGTTGGAATAGTATCAGAGTTATACAACCAGCTATGTAAGGCTACTCTATGTAGTATTCTTAGGCATGAAATCGAGCACTTTCAGGACAGTTTAAGCTTGTAAAACATTCCTATAGTAAATAGTACCTAATAGCAGCATATGATCTCATATCTAGCTAATAAACTAGTTCCCTCCCCATAATGTGTTAAAATACCTCACCACATGCTTCTTATTTGATCTGCATTTTTACATTCACTAGTAAGTGTCAAGAGTTCTCATTAAGTCAAGTAAGACTTGTATGATATTTTCAGCTCATAAACATCTCATTTGTACACAATATACCCCATAACTCTTTTACATTGCATTAAGAATTTATTTGTATGTCTCTTATTTTGAGAATATTTTTTCAAAGTATCAGAATGCTATGACCACCAAAGTAACAATCTTAAAGGCTAAATAAACTAAGTAACATAATTTATATTAAAATGGGTGGAAACTTAGTGGCATAAGCCTGGCATAGGACAATCCCAATATTTATTTATCGGTGACATCTCAGGGGAATAATCCTAGAATCGATCGATACCAATTATTAATTATTGGTTTCAGCTCAGGGACGTAATCCTAGCATGGTTCGATCCTAATATTTATTAATGGGTGGCATCTCTGAGGTGTAAGCCTGGCATGGGCCAATCTTAATTTTATCTATTTACCACTGATCAACTGGTCATATGTATCATATGGTTTACAAATATTATGAAGTAAGAAAGGTAAAGTTAAGAAGGGAATGAAATGCATTGCACCCTACAATTATATATAAAGGTGATCTACTAGCACTATTTGTACACTTGTATTTGATTTCCATTGAGCTGTTATATCATGTTTGGTTAATTTTAGCCTTACATATGTAGTACATACTTTAGAACTAATGCCCCTTATGGCAGACCTATATTTCATGCTGCAGGAATAGGTGCTTCATCAAATACACCTTCTCAGTATGAGCCTAGGATATCCAATACCTATAGGTGAACTCCAGATTGATTCAGGGATTTCCAAGTGTGTTTTATATATTTTGGTGTTGTACAAACGTTAACATTATGGCGGGGGGTTTTCCCAACCTTAGCTAAGTTTCTATATAGCTGTTAGACTCTTTGTAGACCAATGTAAAATGTAGTATCATAATGTCTTGTCTCTTTGATGTTGTGGCCCCAATGGCAAATCTTGCATATAATTTAGGGTTTTCCCGTGTGTTTGGTCTCAATGATGTATTGTATAACATTTGTTAGAACCTTTGGTTATAATATTTACATATATGAGATGTACAAGGTTATAGGTTGGTTCTCTCGGGCCTTATGACTATGGGTGCCTGTCCACCCTATTAGGATTTGAGGTATGACAAAAGTGGTATCTGAGTAGGTCATCCTTAGGAGTCTATAAAGCCATTTCTATATAGAATCTTTCTTATGGGTGTGTTGTACACCACTATAACGTCTCAAAAACGTGTCCTAAAATGTCACACAACACATACGGTCAAAAGTGACCCCAACCTAAACTTTCTACTAGCCAACTCATAAGCAACTGAATAAAATACATAAATTTGTACATATCAGCGAAAGATAACTCTTTTCTGAATCTAATCAATACAAACCTAATTTCACAGGATTATAACTCTGCTTTTACCGTGAAAACTGAAACTGAATACATTAACTCTACTGACTGTCTATAAAGGCTCTTCTAATACTGACTATAGATAGCAAGGACGCAACCCCAATTATCATTAATCAATACATACGAATAAGAAAGTAAAGAACAATAGTGAATATAATTGATGTCCCCGAAATAGGAGGACTCATCATCTGCTTGCTGGAATCTACAACTGTCTAATTTTGACTGCACATACTACAATTTGTACCTAGATTATGAGACAATGTAGCACATCGACATATATGTGGATCAGCACTCAAGAATGTACTGATTATATGGGGGTGTATGCAGTTAAATAAACATTATCATCAATCTTTATAGAAAATATGCATATTGATATAAATGACTCACATAGCTTGAGTAAAAGCGGAAATCTGAATCTCATAAATCATGTATAATGAAGCATATAGTACAAATCTCGTAAGCCATTCTATTTACTTCTAAAATCTCTACTCTCCTCTTATTCACATTACTTGAAGGCTAAAGGAACTTTAAACAATTCTTTCAAACTCATACTTTTATCTCATGGAGAATAAAAGTTCTTTGAAACTTAAGGACTCAAGACACTTTGAAACTTTAAGACTAGGAAATCTGTGACTCTTGGAATTTCATAACTTTGGACAGTCGTGAGTTTCTTCTAACAAACATAAACAATGTGAGCTACATGGATTCCAACATTATGTCCTCCTAAGGAAACCTCACGTTGGAGAGAGGCGTCTTACTCTTTCAAGGGAGTATAACCTCAACTCAGGGATCACTATCTTGGCCTCGGGCCCATAAATCTCAGTCCTAGGTGGCATGTAGTTCTGGGGTATGTGACCTAGGAAACATACCCAACTAGGTGATAAATTTTACTCCTATACTCAGCTCAGAAATCTTAGGAAATCCACCTCAAATAACTCAAGGGTCTATACTGAAAAGCAAAATGTATTACTATTTCTTTTAAAAGAACATCATTGTGGATTCCAACTCTATTAGGACCAAAATAGTGAAATATTTCTCAATAATCTCAAAGTACTCAAATCATAGGTTCTTATGGAACAGAAGTTCATAAAATTGCAATTCTCAAGTAGGTCTTAGTATGCCATAGTTCAATCTTAAGCTAAGACTCATCAAAATGCATACTAGAGATCACAAAGATTCATAAATCATATAGAAATCTTGAATTTCAGCATTATGCATTAAAATCTTAACATACTCATGTATCTCAATTTCTAAAACATGGAAATTATCATTATATCAAGAAAAACAACAAGGGTACAAACCCATACTTAAATTTTTAGAAGAAAACATGTGAAACCATATATTCTTGTAATTTAAAATAACTTATGGGCATAAGAACGAAAGGGGTGTCCTTGTCCAAACCCCACATACCTTAGATTGATCAACTTGGATGAACAACTTGCTTTTGAGATGTTATTGGAACTCTTGAATGAGGGTTCTTGAAAATTTTGACTTGGGGGTCCTGAATCTTGACTCAATTTGTAAAAACTATGGTGAACTATTGAGTTTATTGGAAGAGGATTTGGATGCTTAGGGTTTTTTGGTTTTGAAGGGAATAGGGATTTAGGGCATAAAGAGATTTGTAATATGATAGATTTTATGTTTTGGATGGATTAATGGAAGGATATTGTCCAAAATACCCCCTTTTTAACCCCTGACAAAATTGGAAAAAATATAACTGGAAGACCAATTTTATGGGCCACCACGATGTGCCACTATCGCGGTGGCTCACTGGAAATTTACGAATGGGAATCCAAGGTTCACCGCGACGTGGAGCCATCGCGTTGTCCTACTAGTTTGGACCTAAAAATTCAGCACGATGTGCCACAACTGCGCTAGGCTACTAGAAACTGATAATTGGGATATTACTCCTCTCCGCGATGCACTAATGGTCTGAATGATGGTGCTTTATGACAGGAACTTCAATTAGCCATAAATTATTTTCTGGTTATCGGATTTGAGAGAATCTTATATCATTGGAAAGATAATTTAATTTCCCACATGATAAAAAGTCAAAATTAGGAGAATTCTATATGATTTAAATATTACTCACTTTGGAAGTCATTCCTCAATCTTATAGAGATGAAATTAGGCTTAAGGAAAGCTCGGTGTAATACAATATCTCCCCCTTGGGAACATTTGTCCTCGAATGTGGCTAGCTAGGCTAATAATACAGAGGAAAAATGAGGGTGCGCAACTAAAATAACATGCTAAACTGATTCTACCTCATTCTAAACCTCATACTAGACATTTACTAACATGCAGTGCTTCATCCAGATATATACAAACATGATGTTCAAGCCTACTTCTATAACCACATATCCACTTCTAAACACACTTACATAAAACACCCTTGTCACAACTTACAAACCTCTCTCAAGAACAACTTCCAAACACCACTCTTAAGAAGACATACATAACATAGTCTGAACTGAACAGGCCATATACAAAAACTTCACTCAATATTTATTTAGACTCATAGAATTACATAAAGCAAGCATACGACCATCTTCCCTGACATTACACATTTACTCTCTCTTATCTACACAACTGCTCATCATTACTATTTTGACCTAAGGAAAAGGTCACTGAAAGGTTAGAACATGAGGACCTGTAGCATGAAGGAAAACCATGCGTAACTTGGGCACTCATCTAAGGCCTGAGGAATAGAGTATTTAACATCATTAACTTATCAAAGACGTCTAACCCGAGGACATCCATTATATAAATATGAATTTTGCTGCTAATTAAAAGTATTGCTTGAGCACTTGAACTAAACATACCGTAAAGCTTGAGTACATGAGTCATGAACTGCATGACCCAGATTTGGAGTTCATAACTTAAAGAATATGATTTCAACTGTAAAAGAACTGGAACTCCTCCTTTTGGGAACTAGAAGAGTACATATCACTATCATATGCATAAACATGAATTAAGATCACGGAACTAACACTTAAAGCATGTGCAGGTATTGGGACAACTAAAAATACTGAACAAAGATTGGGTCAAGCATCAAACTCTCTCATAGCTATTCTACAACTTACTGGCACATCTACTAAAATCTTAAGTCTTGACTAAGTTACTCGTTCTATCATCTACCCCTTAGATTAAAGCCATCACCCTAAGTATGTGAACCACTATATACACTCTAGTCTAAACTGAAATCACTTTAATCTAGAGACTGGGATATAACAATACACATGAATAAAAGAACTTAGCCCGAATGACTACACCTAAAATTGTAAAACCAACTTCTAATACTACATTCTAAATTAAACCCTATCTTTCTATAGCCCCAATAGTCATCATATAATACTTGAACGCTTACTAACTTTGAATCTGCATGAGCATTCCCAGAGTTGGACTGCACACCATCTAATTCTTCAACTCTTATTTCTATTGGCTGAATCTTCAAACTTTGTAACTTAGATTTCTAATGCTTAACATGGATAATTCAAAACCTTTGACGGACCATACTACTTCTATCATAGCCTACCAATATCACACCTATAAACTTACATTTCCAAACTATGAGAATCAAAATCATACTTAAAAAGTCTCAACATTTTTAATCATAATCATAAATACTTAACTTAGATATCAAGAACATCACTCATTATCTAACTAGTCTTTATCCAACTAGCATCTACACAGTTATACTAACTCCACCACATACAATGATCCTCGAAACCAATGCAGCCCCATAGCACCTTTGGTTTACTTCTACATCATACATATAACATCAGACTCGATTATGAATAAAATAAACTTAAGCTCTTGTATACACCATTCAAGCCTACTAGATCACTTCCCTATAACTAGTACCATTAACCAAGAAATCGTTAAATCCACGTTCATGACCACCAATCATTAAAACTTAATGTCTAGTGCTCAACATGATTTACAACCTCACCTCACACATAATACTCACTTGCAAACTATAAAACCAACTATCAAGAAACACTAGCCCACTCAAACCTTATAACAACAATAATCAATCATAATCATATGGCCTATATTAATCACAATCCATTAACACATCTCCATCCACACATTATTACTATATACCTATCGATACATCTAAACATCTTTCAAAGATCTATAAGTTTCAACTAAACTCCTTCTTGCAATCTCTGGTAACCCTAAATTAACAATGTTCATCCACCAATTTCTTTCATCAATAACCTATACTTTTGTAGAACAACAAACTCCATCAACAACTCTTTCATACTCCAAGGAAACAACAATTCACCTCAACTAATAACTCCTTCTCTACTCTCTATTGAACAAACACACACGGACATATCACGTTATTACTAACTTGATCATGTCCAAAAAGATTCGGCTATACATATGTTCAATAAATAGCTCTTACCATCCTTCTTTTCAATACACCTCTAAACTCCCAGTTCCAATCAACACACGAACACTTAGGTGAACAATAAGTTGCTATTGAATTGAAATAAGCCTCACACGGATTCACTAGACATTGAATTTCAACAACAAAATAATAATAAGATTACAAGAGATGGAACTTGACATACAACATTCAATGATCTAAGAATACACATATTACTCTATCTTAACTGAATGGCTCTTAAGAATGTGGACATAACTTTAAACTTGATGGGCCTATAACATACTAGAAGGCCCCTTTCTGGACACTTTGTGAGACTTCTGAAACTTCTTCCTAGCAAGTCTGAGAGCATTATCAAGGGAGGAACTGGAATTTTTTGATCATGTTATCTCAAGAATAATACAAGGATAGGGTTGTATAGATTTACATTATGGAATCTAAGGAGGAATCTGAAAGAACCTCTGACTTGGCCTTAGTTTATGACTTTTATGAACATGAATAAAATACTTCAATCTAATATCTTGAAAATAAAGTAGAGTTGGCCTGAATAGAGTAAGATGAGAATATGTATAAGTTTCTTAGGGAATCTTTCTATAGCACAATCTAAGACTTGAAAGAATGAAAACATTTCCTAAATTCCTCATAGCTTCTTGAAGAAAAGTACTGACGTCTCCGTACCATTCCACAAGACTGTACAAGACACCGCTTCACAGAAACCCTTGGACACTTTAACTGTATGCTCTGATACCAAGTTTGTAACGCCCCAAAAATGGGTCCCAAAACGTCACATGGTGCTTAGGGTAACAAGTGAGCCCAAGCTAACCCTTCTACTTGCAAACTGATAAGTAACTAAATAAAATGCATAAATTTGTACAATATCGATGGAAAATAACTCTTTTCTGAATCTAATCAATACAAAACTAAATTCACAAGATTAAAACTCTGCTATTACAACAAAAACTGAGATTGAAAACATAAACTCTACTGACGGTCTACGAACCCTCTACTAATACCGACTATAGTAAAAAGAAATTGGCCCCAACTATCAATAATCTATACATAAGAATAAGAAAGTAATGAACAACAGTGAATCTAACTGAAGTTCCTAAAATAGGAGGACTCATCATCTGCTGGCTGAAATCTGCAACTATCCAATTTTGACTTCACATACTACATTTTCTACCTATATTATGAGATAATGTAGCACATAAACATATATATATATATAGATCAACACTTGGGAATATACTAAGTATATTGAGGAGTATGCATTTAAACAATCATTATCATCAATATTTACAAAAAATCTGCATGTTGGTATAAATGACTCACATAGTTTGAGTAAAAGCTAAAATCTGAATGTCATAAATCATGTATAATGAAGCATATAGTACAAATCTCAAGAGTCATTCTATTTAATTCTAAAATCTCAACTCTCCACTTATTCTCAATATTTAAAGGCTAAAGAAACTTTAAACAATTCTTTCAAACACATATTTTTATCTCATAGAGAGTAAAACTTCTTTGAACTCTAAGACATCACTCTTTGAAACTTTAAGACTTGGGAACTTTGTGATTCTTGGAAGTTCATAACTTTGGACAATCGGGAGTTTCTGCTAATCGATATAAACCATGTAAGCTGCATGGAGACCAATATTTTATCCTCCTAAGGAAGAAACATCACATTGGGGTGAGGCATCATACTCTTACCTGGGAGTATAACCTCAACTCAGTAATCACTATCTCACCCTTGGGCCAATAAATTTCAGTGCTATGATGGCACGTAGTTCTGGGGTATGAGACCTCAGAATCATACCCAACTTTGTGATAAATAATACTCCCATACTAAGCTCAAAACTCATAGAAAATCCACCTCAAATATCTCAATTGTCTATACTGAAGACCAAAATTTATTACTATTTGTTTTAATAGAACATCATTATGGATTTCAACTCTATTAGGACAAAAAAGGTCAAATATTTCTCAATAATCTCAAAGTACTCAAATCATAGGTGCTTATAGCACAAAAATTCATAAAATTGCAATTCTAAAGTAGGTCTTAGTGGACCATAGTTCAATCTCAAGTTAAGACTCACCAAAATGCATACTAGAGATCATAAGGATTCATAAATCATATAGAAATCTGAAATTTCAGAATTATGCATTAAAATCTCAACATACTCATGTATCTCAATTTCTAAAATATGAAAATTATCATAATATTAATAAAAACAACAAAGGGTATAAACTCATACTTTAATTTTCATAATAAAACATGTGAAACCATATATTCTTGTAATTAAAAGAACTTCCGGGCACAAGGACGAAAGGAGTGTCCTTGTTCAAACCCAACATACCTTAGATTCAAAAAATTTGATGAACAAATTGCTTTTCAGATGTTATTGGAATTCTTGAATGAGGGTTCTTGAAGCTTTTGACTTGGGTGTCTTGAATCTTGACTTAATTTGTAAAAACTATGGTGAACTCTTCAGTTTCTTGGAAGAGCATTTGGATGCATAGCTTTTTTTTTTGTTTTGAAGTGAATAAGGATTTAGGGAATATATAGCTTTGTAATATGATAGATTTTATTTTTTAGACGGATTGGGGGTAGGATAATTTTCCAAAATACCCCCTATTTAACCCTTGACAAATCTGAAAAAAATATAAATGGAAGCCTAATTTTATGGGCCCCCGTCACACGCCACTATCGTGATGGGTCACTGAAAATTGACGAATTGGAATCTAACGGTCACCGCGACTCAAAAACATTGCGTTGTTCCATTGGTTAGGACCTGAAACTTCGGCGTGACTCACCACAATGGCGCTAGGCTACTGGAAACTAACAATTAGGATATTACTCCTCTCCGCGATGCGCTAAGGGTCTGAATGATGGTACTTTATGATAGGAACTTCAATGATCCATAACTTCTTGTCCGATTAGGAGAATTCTATATGATTTTAACATTACTCTCTTTTAAAGTCATTCCTCAATCTTATAGAGATAAAATTACGCTTAAGGAAAGTTTGGGGAATTACAATATCTCCCCCTTGGGAACATTCATCCTCGAATGTGGCTAGGTAGGCTAAGAATACAGAGGAAAACTAATGGTGCACAACTATAATAACTTCCTAAACTGATTCTACCTAATTGTAAACCTCATACTAGACATTTACTAACATACAGTGCATTCATCAAGATATATACAGACGTAATGTGAAAGACTACTTCTATAAACACTCTCCCATAAAACACCCTTGTCACAACCTACAAACCCCTCTCAAGAAAAACTTCCAAGCACCACTCTTAAGAAGACATACATAACATATTCTGAACTGAATAGGTCATCTACAAAAACTTCACTCAATATTTATTCTGACTCATAGAATTACTTGATGTAAGCATATGCCATCTTCCCAAGCATGACACATTTACTCTCTTTTAGCTACACAACTGCACATCATCACTATTTTCACCTATGGAAAAGGTCACTGAAAGGTTAGAACACGAGAGCTGGTAGCATGAAGGGATACCATGCGTAACTTGGGCACTTATCTGAAGCCTGAGGAATAGAGCATTTAACATCATGAATTTATCAAAGAGGTCTATCCTGACGACATACATGATATAAATCTGAATTTTGCTTCTCATTAAAATTATTGCTTGAGCACTTGAACTGAACATACCATAAATCTTTACTACACGAGTCATGAGCTGCATGACCCATATTTGGAGTTCATAACCTAAGAAATGTGATTCCAACTGCTAAAAGAATAGGAACTCCTCCTTTTGGGAACTAGAAGAGTACATATCACTATCATATGCATGAACATAAATTAAGATCATGGAACTAACACGTAAAGCATGTGCAGGTATTGGGACAGCTGAAAATACTGAACTAAGATTGGGTCAAGTATCAATCTCTCTCACAGCTATTCTACAACTTACTGGCACATCTACTAGAATCTGAAATATTGACTCATTTACTCATTCTATCATCCCCCCCTTAGATTTAAGCCATCACTCCAAGTCTGTGAACCACTATATACACTCTAGTCTAAACTAAAATCACTTTAGTCTAGATTCTAGGATATAACAATACACATGAATAATATAACTTAGCCTGAATCACTACACCTAACATCGTAAAACCAACTTCTAATACTACCTTCTTAATTACACCCTATATTTCTATAGCCTCAATAGTCATCATATAATACTTGAACACTTACTAACTTTGAATCTGCATGAGCATCCCCATAGTCAGAGTACACACCATCTAATGCTTCAACTTTTATTTCTATTGGCATAATCTTTAAACTTTCCAACTTAGATAACTAATGCTTAACATGGATACTTCAAAACCTTTGACAGACCATACAACTTCTGTCATAGCCTACCAATATCACACTTGTAAACTTATATTTCAAAACTATGAGAATTAAAATCATACTTTAAAAGTCTCAAAATCTTTAATCATAATCATAAATCCTTTACTTATCTGTGAAGAACATCGTTCATTGTCTAACTAGTCTTTATCAAACTATCATCTCCACGTTACTACTAACTCCACCACATGCACTAATTCTCGAAATTTGTGCATCCCTATAGCACCTTGGGTATACTTCTATATCATACATAAAACATAAGACTCAATTATAAATCAAATAAACCTAAGATCTTGTATATACTATTCAATCCTAATAGATCAATTCCCTATAACTAGTACGATTAACCAAGAAATCATCAAATCCACCTCTATGACCATCAATCATTCAAACTTAATTTCTTGCACTCAACATGATTTATAACTCCACCTCACACCCAATTCTTACTTGGAAACTATAAAACAAAATATTAAGAAACACTAGCCCACACAAACCTCATAACAACAATAATCAATCATAATCATATGGCCTATCTCAATCAAAATCCATTAACACATCCTTCATCCACACATCATCACTATATACCTATCTATACACCTAAATTTCTTTCACAACTCTATATGTTTCAACTAAACTCTTTCTTCCAATCTCAGGGAACTCTAAATTAACAATGTTCATCCACCAATTTCTTTCATCAATAACCTATACTTTTCTAGAACAACAAACTCTACCAATAACTTTTTTCATACTTCAACCAAACAACAATTCACCTCAACTAATAACTCCTTCTTTACCCTCTATTAAACTAACACACAAGGACATATTACTTCATTACAAACATAATCATATGCAAAAAAATTTGGCTTTACATATGTTCAATAAATCTCTCTTACCACCCTTCTTGTCAATACACCTTTAAACCCCAGTTCCAACCAGCATAAGAATAACAAAGTGAACAATAAGTTGCTAGTGAACTGAAATAGGCCTCACACAGCTTCACTAAACTTTTATTTTCAACAACACAATTATAATAACATTACAAGAGATGGCACTTGACACACAATATTCAATGATCTAAGAATACACATATTACTCTATCATAACTGAATAGCTCTTAAGAATAAGGATAAAACTTTAAACTTGATGGGATTATAACACACTAGAATGCCCATCGCTAGCTGCTTTATGCGACTTCTTAAACTTTTTTCTAGCAAGTCTGAGAGCATTATCAGGGGAGGAACTAGAATTTGCTGATTATGTTATCTCTAGAATAATACAATGATAGGGTAGTATAGATTTATATTATGGATTCTGAGGAGGAATCCGAAAGCACCTCTGATTTAGGCTTAGTGCATGACTTTCATGAACATGAATAAAATACTTCAATCTGATATATTGAAAATAAAGCAAAGATGGCCTGAATAGAGTAAGATAAGAATCTGTATAAGTTTCTTAAAGAACCTCTCTAAAGCACAATCTGAGACATAAATGAATGAAAATATTTCATGAATGCCTTATAGCCTCTCAAAGAAAATTACAGATGTCTCCATACCATTCTGCAAGACTATACTAGACACGGCTTCACAGACACCCTACGACACTTTTACTCTGTGCCTTGATACCAAGTTTGTAATGCCAAAAAAATGGGTCCCAAAATGTCACACGATGTTAAGGGTCACAATGACCCCAAGCTAACCCTTGTACTGGAAAACTCATAAGTAACTTAATAAAATGCATAAATTTGAACAATATCAGTGGAAGGTAACTCTTTTTTTAATCTAATCAATACAAAACTAAATTCACAAGATTATAACTCAGCTTTTACTGTGAAAACTGAAAATAAAATACATAAGCTCTACTGACTGTCTTTGAAGACTCTACTAATACCGACTATAGATAGAAAGGATGTGACCTCAGCTATTACTAATCAATACATAAGAATTAGATAGTAAAGAACAATAGTGAATCTAATTAAAGTCCCTGAAATAAGAGGACTCATTATCTGCTGGCTGGAATCTGCAACTGTCTGATTTTGACTGCACATACTATAACTTGTACCTACATTATGAGACAATGTAGCACATAGACATGTATGAGGATCAACACATGGGAATGTATTAAGTATATGGAGGTGTATGCATTTAAATAAACATTATCATCAATCTTTACAGAAAATCCACTTGCTGATATAAATGACTCACATAGGTTGAGTAAAACATAAAATCTAAATCTCAAAAATCATGTATAATGAAGTATATGGTACAAATCTCATGAGTCATTCTATTTACTTCTAAAATCTCTACTCTCCTCTTGTTCTCAATACTTGTAGGGTACAGAAACTTTAAAAAATGCTTTCAAACACATACTTTTATCTCATAAAGGGTAAAACTTCTTTGAAACTCAAGGATATCGAACTCTTTGAAACTTTAAGACCGGAAAACTTTGTGACTCTTAGAATTTCATAACTTTGGACACTCGGGAGTTTCTTCTAATCGACATAAACCTTGTGAGCTGCATGGAGTGCAACATTTTGTCCTCCTAAGGAAAAAACCTCATGTTGGGGAGAGGTGTCATACTCTTGCCAGGGAGTATAACCTCAACTGAGTGATCACTATCTTGGCCTCGAGCCCATAAATCTCAGTGCTATGTTGGTACGTAGTTTTGGGGTACAAAACCTCAGAATCATACCCAACTTGGTGCTAAATACTACTCCCATACTAAACTCAAAACTTATAGGAAATCCACAACAAATAACTCAATTATCTATACTAAAGACCAAAATGTATTACTATTTGTTTTAATAGAACATCATTGTGGATTCCAACTTTATTAGGACCAAAATGGTAAAATACTTCTCAATAATGTCAAAATACTCAAATCCTAGGTGCCTATAGCACAAAAATTCATAAAATTGTAATTCTCAAGTAGGGCTTAGTTCCCCATAGTTCAATCTCAACTTAAGACTCACCAAAATGCATACTAGAGATCATAAGGATTCATAAATCATATAGAAATCTGGAATTTCATCATTATGCATTAAAATCTCAACATAATCATGTATATCTATTTCTAAAATATGGAAATTATCATAATCTCAAGAACAACAACAAAGGTTACAAACCCATAATTTAATTTTCATAAGAAAACATGTGAAACCATATATTCTTGTAATTTAAAACAACTTCTGGGCACAAGAACGAAAGGAGTATCCTTGTTTAAACCCCACATACCTTAGATTGATAAACTTGGATGAACAACTTGCTTTTGATATATTATTGGAATTCTTGAATGAGGGTTCTTAAAGATTTTGACTTAGGGGTCTTAAATCTTCACTCAATTTGTAGAAACTATGGTGAACTCTTGACTTTCTTGGTAGAGGATTTAGATTCTTAGGGTATTTTTGTTTTGAAGAGAATGAGGATTTAGGGCATAAATAGCTTTGTAATATGATAGATTTTATGTTTTAGATGGATTAAGGGTAGGATAATTGACCAAAATACCCTCCTTTTAACCTTTGAAAAAATTGGAAAAAATATAACTAGATGTCCAATATTATGGGCCACTGCGACATGCCACTATCGCGGTGGCTTACCAGAAATTGATGAATGAGAATTTAACGGTCACCATAATACAGAGCCATCGTGTTGTCCCATTGGTTGGGACCTAAAATTTCAGTGCGACATACCACAAATTCTCTAGGCTACTGGAAACTAACAATTGGGATATTACTACTCTCCGTGATGCGCTAAGGGTCTGAATGATGTTGCTTTATGATAGGAACTTCAATTAGCCATAACTTCATGCCCGATTTGGAGAATTCTATATGATTTAAACATTACTCTCTTTGGAAGTCATTCCTAAATCTTATAGAGATAAAATTAGTCTTAAGGAAAGTTTGGGGTATTACAACTGTATCTATAAAAAAGAGGTATGGGAAATTTAGGGGTGTCCATTTTTCTTCATATCTTAGATAGTTCAATAGAGCTCATGTTGTAGGTGAAGTCATATTTAAACATTAAATCTATTTTTTTCTCCTATTATAGTAATGATGTCGGTTATAAGAAGGAGTAAGAATATAGGTAAGTGATTAAATGTGGCTACCGGAGAAGAAACCAACAAGTCACCACCTAGGCAAGTTTATCAAAGTAAGGCTCCAGATGAGTTTTTGACACAAACTTCTTCTACTCCTGCATCTCCAGAAGAGCTAAGAAGTAGAAGAACCTTATCGTCAGAATAACCTATTGATTCTACTTAGAAAGATCTAAGAAATTCAGTGCAATTGCTTACTCGTATAGTTTCCGTACAAGATCAAGGGAAAACTATTCCAACCACAGGTTTTAATAGTGTAGAAAGGGAAGCTAGACTATGGACATAGGATTTCGTTATGCTAGATATCATTCATGTGTTGGGTAAAGACAAAGTTGAGCTACTAGCATATAGAGTCAAAGGAGAGGGTACATTTTGGTATGAAGAATGGAAATGATCTAGGGGTATCGATACACCTCTTCGGCTACTTGTAAAGAATACAAAGAGGAATTTATTAATCATTACATTTTGTTTGAGATCCTAGAGGATCGTGCAGATAAGTTCCTAAATTTTTTGCTCAGAAAATATGAGCGGGGGGGGGGGGGGGGGGGGGGGGCGGGGGAGGGGGGAGTACAACCTCCTATTGTATGCTACCAATGTAGTAGCTACTATGGATAATAGGGTTCATCGATATATGGATAGATAGGATTCATATCTTGTTAGAGAATATACTATTGGTTATTTGAACAAAGACATAGACATAGCAAGGATACAAGATTTAGCATAA
The DNA here is from genome assembly GCF_002878395.1 of Capsicum annuum. NCBI lineage: Eukaryota > Viridiplantae > Streptophyta > Magnoliopsida > Solanales > Solanaceae > Capsicum > Capsicum annuum. The sequence goes on along the minus strand of NC_061114.1, from coordinate 139,621,578 downwards.
GAAATAGAGAATTATAGGCAAAGAAGAAGAACAAAAGAATTAGAAAGAGCGTATTCTATGAGGGCTAGGTCTACAGGGAAGTTTATTTCATCCTAATGAAAGCTTAGGCTTTTGTTTTATAATAGACCGCTTAGGCCATAATCTTCTTATTCTCTATCTAGTGCTTCACAAAAGTTTCAAAGTTCTAAAGGCAATCACTTTGGGCAAAGAAGAGATAGATTTCACAGATTGTGAAGTATCAAGAGCAAGGGAGTATGAGTCATTGAATACCTCCTCAGTAAAAATGTAAATAATGTAAAAAACTTTATTCAGGTTCATGTATATTTGGGATAAATTCTTACTTTTGGTATGGCATATTGGGGCATATGATAAAGGAATGCCTACAAAGAGGAATAGGGTGTATAGAACGACCTACTGGATCAGCTGTTTAATTATCATAGTGTGTGACTTATTCAAGAAGGGGTGTACAACCTATGGGTTATGGTAGAGGTTCTGAAGGAGCATCTAGCTCTAGTGGAGTTCTGAATCATACATATACTTTAGCGGATTGATAAAATTTATAGGCTTCTTCAAATGTGGTTACAGGTACATTGTCCATCCTTTTACATAATGTATATACATTAATTAATACGGGTTATACATTATCATATGTAACTCCATTGGTTGTTAGAAAGTTGAAAAGAATACCAGAACAACTAGTTAAGCCATATGAAGTGTCTACGTTGGTTAGTGAATATATTATAGCTACGAAAGTGTATGTAAATTGTATAATAACTATTTGTGGTTGTGATACAATGGCTGAACTTGTTGAGATAGAAATTATAGATTTTGATGTAATAATTGGTATGGATTGGTTAGCTTTTTGTTACGCCACAGTAGATTGTAGAACTAAAAGGGTGTATTTCCATTTCCTAAGAAAAGTATTCCTTGAATAGATGGGTAATATTGGTATACCAAAAGGTAAATTGATATCTTATTTTAAGGGGAAAAGTATGATTTTTAAAGGTTACATTTATCATCTAGTTAGAGTAAAGGATATAGAGGCAGAGCCATCAACTCTTCAAACTATTCAAGTGGTAGATGAATTTCCCAATGTATTTCCTAAAGATTTTCTAAGGTTGCCTCTAGAACGAGAAGTGGAGTTTGGTATTGATGTGATTTTTGGTACTCAAAAAATCCAAATTCCTCCTTATAGCATTTTCCCGGTAGAATTATAGGATTTGAAAGAGCAATTGAAAGACTTGCTATAAAAATGATTCATAAGTCCTAGTATGTCACCCTGGGGCGCACTAATGTTATTTGTGCATAAGAAAGATAGCTCATTCAGAATGTGCATTGACTAACAGAAATTGAATAAGGTGACTATTAAGAACAAATATCCCCTTCCGAGAATTGATGATTTATTTGATCAGTTACAAGGAGCAAAGGTTTTTCCTAAGATTGACTGGAGGTTTGGTTACCACCAAGTGAGGGTCAAAGAGAAGCACATTCCTAAAATAACTTTTTGAATATGGTTCGATCATTACGAGTTATTGGTTATGACCTTTAGGTTAACTAATGCACCCATAACTTTAATGGATTTGATGAATATGGTGTTCAGTCCATTCTTAAATGTATTGTTATAGTTTTTATAGATGATATTATTGTTTATTTGAGGTCAAAGAATGACCATGCCAGTCAGGTAGACAATTCTTACAGATTGTTTATGAATATAAGTTATATGCAAAGATATCTAATTGTGAGTTTTTGTTAAAATCTGAGGCATTTATGGGTCATATTGTATCTAATTAAGGAATAACGCTTGATACTCAAAAGATAGAAGTTTGAAGAACTGGCCAAGACCTACAACACCTACAAAGATTCTTAGTTTCCTTGGGTTAGCAGGTTATTATGGAAGGTTTGTTGAAGGATTTTCTTCAATTGCTGAACCCTTAACTAAGATATTACATACAACATCCAAGTTTTAATCGACTGATTCACATGGAAGGAGTTTCCAAGTTCTAAAGAATTAGTTTATTTCTACACCTGTATTGATACTTCCAAAAGGCACAAAAAGGTATACAGTGCATTGTGATGCTTGAAGAATTGGATTAGGATGTGTTTTGATGCAACAGGGCAAAGTAATAGCATATGGCTCAAGAAAATTATGGCCACATGAGAAAAATTGTCCAACAAATGATCTTGAGCTAACAGCAGTTGCATTTGCTTTAAATATATGACGTCAATACTTGTATGGGATTATGTTGGCATATATACTGAGCATAAGAATTTTCAATATATCTTTAGCCAGAGGGATGTAAATTTGAGGTAGCATAGGTAGCCTAAACTATTAAAAGACTATGATGTTTATATCTTGTATTATCCGGGAAAAGAAAATATGGTAGCTGATGCGTTAGGTCATAAGGATATGGAGAGCACTTATGGACAGTCTAAGGAAAGACAAGGGATGACTAAAAATCTACACCAACTAGCAAATTTGGGGGTTCACCTTCTTGAAACTCCATATAATAGTCTTATTGTGCATAATGCGGGAGAATCTTCATTAGTAGCTGAAGTGAAGGAGATGAAATATATAGATCCAATTCTATTACTACTTAAGGAAAATGTACAATGTGGTATGACCAAGGCATTTGAGCTAAGGAAAGAGGGATTACTTTGATGCAAGACAAAATTATGTGTCTCTAATGTAGATGGTCTAAGAAAGAGAATTATGTTAAAGGCACATCATTCAAGGTATTCCGTCCATTTGGGGTCAACTAAAATGTATCAAGATTTTAAATGAATGTATTGGTAGAGTAACAAGAAGAAGAAAATTGTAGAATTTGTAGCCGAATTTCCAAATTGTTTGAGAGTTAAAGTAGAGCACCAAAAGCCCAGGGTTTATATGCAATGTATAGATCTTCTAATATGGAATAGGGACATGATAATCATGGATTTCATCACGGATTTTACTTCTTCATATTGAAAGTTTGATTCCATAAGGGTGACAGTCGATAGGCTTACCAAATTATCACACTTCCTACCAGTTAAAACCACTTACACAATCAAAGAGTAAACAAAATTATATATCAAAGATATAGGTTAGCTACAAGGAGTACCAACCTCGATTATATAAGATAGGGGAACTCAATTTCCTACAATTTTTGGAAGTCTTTTTAGAGAAATTTGGGAACACAAGTGAATTTGAGTACAACTTTTTACCTTGACAGATGGACAAGAAGAATGTACCATTCAAACACCTGAAGATATGCTACGAGCTTGTATAATGGACTTTAAAGGTAGTTGGGATGATCATTTACCTCACATAGAGTTCACTTTTAGCAATAGCTATCATTTAAGTATTAAAATTGCACCATATAAATCTTTGTATGGAAAAAAGTGTAGATAACCAATTGGATGGTCTGAAGAAGGTGAAACCACCTTGTTCGATCTAGATGTTGTTCATTAATCTATGGAAAAGGTTAAAGTAATACAAAGGTATAGAAAAAGCACAATGTCAACATAATTCATACGCAGATGTTAGAAGAAGGGGGTTAGAGTTTGCTATAAGTGATTGGGTATTCTTGAAGGGGTCACCAATGAAGGGTGTAATGCAATTTGTTAATAAAGAAAAACTAAGACCATGTTTTATATGACCACATAAGATTACATAGAGATTGTCCAAGTCTCTTATGAATTAGAGAAACCCTAAAAGCTCTCAGCAATTCATCTAGTACTTCACATCTCAATGCTTCAAAAGTGCATTAGAGATCCATCCCATATTACTCCTACTGAAGATGTACAATTTACGTAAGATCTCACTTATGAAGAAATACCTATTAATATTTTAGATCTAAAAGTTAAGAAGTTATGTAATAAAGAAATAACTTCTGTATAAGTGCTTTGGATAACCAACAAGTAGAACATATAACATGGAAAGCTCAAGAAGAGATGAAATCCAAGTACCCCCATTTGTTCAACCATGAAGACAAAGTTCAAGATGACGAATTGGGGAAATAACAACTAAGTGTAATGTATAAGTAATATGAAATTACATGAGAATTAAACTTAGGATTGAACTTATTTTGGTTGGACAATTAGGCAAACATTCGCAGGATGATTAGTCAAAAGGAGGGTAGCATGTAACACCCCGTACTTTGTATATGCTTGTTCTATATATATGTGACTTAGAATAGCCTTGTGGTATGGGCAACAGATGAGATTTTTTATACGAGTATTAATGGTGTAGGTGGAATTCTAGATGATGCTCATACGTTTTAAGGTGACACGGCCAAGTTAACATCGTTACAACTATTAAAATTAGATTCTTACATCGGTATTCTAATCTAAAGTTTAAAGTGACCAAGTATGTTATAGTTTTAAGATAGATTAAAGGGATTAGGAGCACAAAATGGAGTATTTTGTTGAGTTGCTTACTTGACTTAATTATATTAGTACGTGAATCACCTACTTGAGCTATTTGGACCAAGTTAATGGGCTCAAGGCTATGGATCAGATTTGGGTAGATATTAGTGTACTCATTTAGCTGTGTCTCACTAAAGTCTTGAGGAAAGTTGGATTTAGTGATTTGCTAATTAATAGGATGGTTAGACCATTGGACAATAACTAGTACTCAAGATTATGTAATGGCCAGCCCAAAGTGTTTTTTAGGTCTATAAGGGTTTTAAAGCAAGGTAACCCTTTATCACCTACTCTTTTTATCATTTCAGCTGAGGTAGTTTCAAGAGATCTTAAGGCTCGTTTGTGTAGTAAAGCATTTAAACTATTTGGAATACCTAGGGGAAGTCCTGAAGTTAATCACTTTGCTTTTGCTAATGATATGATCATTCTATGTAAAGCTGATTTGACTACTTTAAAAAGTTAACTGATACATTAGAGCAGTATGAGAACGTCTCGGGGTACAAAATCAATAAAGAGAAGAGTGTTATTTATATGCATCAAGGAGTTCTCAAGTCAGTGTAATATTAGTAGAGGTGGCTACTAGTATTTCTAGAAAGCAATCCCCTTTTATTTATCTAGGGCGTCCAATTTTTCATATGAGGAATAAGGAGTAATTTTACCGTTCAATCATGCATAAAATTAGTAGTAAACTCCAAGGATAGAAGGGTAAACTACTATCTTATGGTGGTAGGGTTGTTATCATAAAAAGTGTTTTACAAAGCATATCCATTCATTGTTTATTTGTCATGAACCCACTAGCTAATGTCCTATCATCTTTCTAAAGAATGTTTGCTCAATTCTTTTGGAGAAATAAAATTTGAGGTAAAAGTAGGAATTGGGTTAGTTGGAGTAATTTATGTTATCCATTAAAATAAGGAGGATTAGGATACAGAAGATTACAAGATATGGCAATGGCTCTTTTTGTAAACTCTGGTGGAATTTCAAAACTAAAGATTCCATATGGAGTAGGTTCATGCACAACAAGTATTACAAGAAACAACATCCTAATACATTCTATTAGAAGGTTGGTGCTGGTTCTCAAGTGTGGAAGAAAATGCTGTAGGCTAGGGATCTAGTGGATTATCAAATCCTATGAAAGATTAGAGGGGGTCCAGCCAATGTGTGGTTGGATAATTGGATAGATATTAATGATTTTTCTAATATCTTTATTAGCAAAGGAAATATAGGAATGTAGGTGATGGAGCTAGTTATAGGATCTCAATGGAACTAACATTTTTAATGAATTTTCTCCCTCAAGAGGTTGTTACATATATTCAGGATAAAATTAGTTCAAGAATTAAAGAGGGAGGAGTGGACATTCTAATTTGGAAACAAAACACCTCTGGTAAATTCTCTATTAAATCTATATGGAAATATATTAGGAAAAAGCATGAGAATAATGCATTGTACAATTATATTTGGGTAAAGGGTTTATCTTTCAAAATAGCCTTCTTAATGTGGAGACTATGGAAAGAAAACATCCCGGTGGATTCTTTAATGAGAAGATGGGGGGTTAAAGGACCAACAAAATATTGGTGTTGATTGCCGTCGGACAAGAAAAACTATCTCATGGGTTTCTAAGATCATGTTTAGCTAATAGGACATCGTCCTATATTACTTCATGTGCAGGTATTCTCATATATGTATCATCCCTTAGAGAAACTATTCTAAGTTGGTGGAGTAAGGATGTCAAATGGAGATTCAAGCCAAATTATTAGTCAGTTCCAAGTATGATTATATGGGAATTATGCAGGAGAAGAAACAACTTGAAACATGAAAGAAAAGGTATGTCTCTACATAAGGTAATCTTTAATATTACCAGAAATTTGAGCTTACTTCTTTATGTAAGAAATCCAAGAACAACTTTCCCTAAATGGTCAGTTATTGTTAAACCTCGCGAAGGAAGGAAGCCAAAAATAAAGATTACAAAAGTTACGTGAACTTTCCCTCAAATTGGTTGGGTAATCTATAACACTGATGGGGCATCTAGAGGTAACCTAGGGATAAGTTCATATGCATTCTGTCCAACGAATATGAATAGGGACCTAATTTATGTAAAAGGTTCTAGAATGGATGATACTTCTAATGTGATAGCAGAGGCTGAAGCTATCTTACAGGCAACTAATCATGCTAATGTATCACAAATAAAAAAGTTAATTATCCAAACAGATTTAATGTGATGCAGAAAGTACTAAGTAGGGAATTGAATTATCATTGGCACATTGCAGATCATGTAGATAAAATATGGAAGCTAATGCAACATAAATAAGTTGAATCTCAACACAGACTGAGAGAGGGGAATCAGCTGGTAGACTATCTAACTAATTTTCCAATTGACAGTGGGGATTTTGATTACACAAGTTTTCAGTAATTGCAAGCACATGGAAGAAGGATAGTGCATAGTGATAAATTACAATGTCCATACATCAGGATAAGAACTTTAAATGACTAACATAGCAAATTTAGTTACGTTTTGAAATAGCTATAGGAAAATACATATAAATGACAAATTAATTAATGCATGTTCTAGATCTAACCCTGACTGTCATAACTGAAGAAGTTCAGCCAGAGATAAAGGTCAAAATAGATTTCGGAGCATGGAAAACCTAGATTGCATGTGGATCTGATCCTTTTAGGAGCTTCATTCCTGCAATAATTACAAAGAGGGGGTGAAATTTCAAAGAGCGGTGGAAGCTAAAAATGAATATTTGAGTAAAATAATGGATGTGTACTTACTCAAATTTCAAATAGTAGCCATGGATGTTCTTTCACAACAACACATAAAGAGGATCTTTAGCTCATACATTAGGTGGAAAAAGTATGGCAGAAGAATCTCTCAATTTTAGGAGCTGGCAAGGTCAAAAGCAAGAATAAACTATGGCAGATTATTGATAATGTAGAAGAGCAACAAGAGGAATGCTTACTTTTAGATGGCGATGGACAACAATTCTTAAGTGCAGGAGTTTGTTTTGCGGCGATAATGGGATTAGGTTTAGGAAACCTATACAAATTTATGTGTAACAATGGAATAGGGCCTGGTTATGGGCAGGCCTAATTTTGGTTTGGCGAATTAAGGTGGGTTGGTACACTAAGTATATGTACATTTGATTATCAATAAAATTCCTTATTAAACCCAAAAAAAGCTCAATTTTTTTATTTATAGCTGAATTTGAGAGATAATTATGGATGTGTTGTTATTGAGAACTCAAGTGATGATGGGTTCAACAATTGATTGCTACTATAAAAGTTATTTTGGGCTGTTTTATAGACTGTTTTGTGTGTATATATTGGGGCCGCCAGGTTGATGTTGGGGAAAGGTGTGATTAGTTCGTATTGAAATATAGAAGAAAGGTGTGGTGGTACTCTACCGAGCTAATTATTGTACACGTTTATTACTTATTATTTTTGTGTACCATTTTAGAGGGTGTAATGAAGTCAAAGTTTTTTTAGGGGATGTTAAAATAATATGTATTTATATGGATATAATTGTACGATAAAAGGGTTAAACTAACACTCTCGATTGGAAAATGAAGGGGTTACTGCCCGATTACTATTTTTGTGAAGTTAAGTAGCCTAAATTTATCGGTTGCTTGCTAATATTAGTTTACAATATATTTTATTGTAGATAAGTAATCTAAAAGGTGGGATTCAAATTTGGATTAGTATCGGAATTGTACGATCAGGCATGTAGGGCAACTCTATGTTGTATTCTTTGTCATGAAATCCAGTATTTTTTGAACAATGTAAGCTTCTAAAGCTTTCCTATAGTAAATAGTGCCTAATAGAAGCACGTGGTCTCCAATCTAGCTATTGACCTTATTTCCACTCCCTAATGTGTTAAAATACCTCACTATATGATTATTATTGAGTCTGCATTTTTACATTCACTAGCAAGTCTCAAGATTTCTTATTTAACTCAAATAAGACCCGTATGTTATTTTCATCTCCTAAACATCTCATTCGGGTACAATTTTCCCCGTAACTCTTTGACATTGGATTAAATGTTTATTCATATGTCTATTATTGATAGATTATTTTTTCAATGTACTATAATACTATGACCACCAAAGTAACAATCTTAAAGGCTAAATAAACTAACACAATCTGTATTAAAACGGGTGGCAGCTAAGGGGCATAAGCCTAGCAAGGGCCGATCCAAATATTTATTTACAGGTGGCAACTCAAGGCCATAAGACTATTATTTTTTTCTTTATTTTTGGCCCTTTTATCACCAATTATTTTCACTAGTATTGTCATCTTATAATAAATGTTTTATTTTTTTAAAGCAATTTACTTTTTTTCCTTTTTCCATGTCATATTCTTTCTAAGAGGACTTTTTGATAACTTTATAATTACCTTTTATTCTTAATCATCCATTCTTTTAAGATTTCACAATTCTAACAAGTCTATCCTATAATGCTTAAGGAGGCGGGATGCAAAACCTAAGAGTTTAATAACATTGTCAAGATAAAAATATGGCTACCCAACAAAAGGCTATAGTCTAAAAGGATCTAACCAATGATATAATATCTAAAAAAAGCTATAATTTCACAAGAGAAATCAAAGATAGCCTATCATCATCTTCTAATCAAGCAACCCATTTATTTCATTTAAATAATGTGCAGGATAAGTTCTAGACTGAGATCCTGAATAATGGAATACGTGCAAAGCTGTACCACAAATGACACAAGCATTACTCAAGATGAATAAATTCCACTTCTGTGACATACAGGGTCACAACGTACTATAATATACAAAAATCTATATATAGAGTCATAACCATGAATCTAGGTGTCAAAAAATATTATTTTATATACAGTCAAAGGACTAGCAAGAAAGTACAACACAAATCATAACAAAATTTCTCGTATCACACAAGTAAAAAAATTGGTCTTCTCTTTCTCTTCGAAAAATAAATATTATTTACTCCTAAAAAATATAAAGATACTCATTTCAAAGGGTCCCTTTTCAAAAAAGAACTAAAAATAAAAACAAAGAGGTGAGAGAAGTATACCTTACTAAATATTAAAAATCTAAAATCTTGCATGTTTTTGAACTTTTAATTTTTTTCTACTAAACAAAGAAACTAAAAAGGAAAAAATATAAAAAAACAAATTTTATAGCATACTTCACCCGAAATAAATATTTAAAGATCCTCACGCTACATTTAAAATTATACTTTGTCAACAAAGCAATAAATAAAGTAAAACAAGGGTAAAAATTACTCCCTTAGGCCCCCTAGAGCCTAGATAGAAGAATGTTTCATTAATTTTCACCATGGGTCATGTGCACGCTACATTTAAGTTCAAATGTGCTTCTTAGGTCAAAATTTTTAATACTTGATGAGTGGTATTTTATCACTCGTTCGCACTCAATAGTCATGCACATTACCTTATTTTGAATGAATAAATGAAACATGTTCGTGAGTAAATTCACTAAAATCCACTCTTTGCAGGCATATAGTAGAAAAGATAGAATGATGTAGACTTGAGCTTAAAAGGGTCAAAAGGGAGCAAAAAAGTTTAGTTGAAGACTTAGAGTAAGAACTAGCCTCAGTTACTACGGTCGCATTCTAGCGACCGGGATTATGACAGTTAGACAGAAGTCAATCAACCATTGTTGTAAAAAATTATCGTGGTCGCATACCCGGGTTTACGGGTAGACACACATGATCAAAGCCTAGCGAAAGAATTCATCCCAAGGAAAAATCTTGAAATGCTCGTGGTTGATCCTAATTTTGACAATAAGACTCAAACCCTAGAATTATTGAATGATAATTCCATCTTTTCCAATTTTTAGGTTTAGCTCTTGAGTTCATTAGCGTACATACTTGGAGAAGAAAATATTGTAAAAATTTTGGATGAAGAATACATTGGAGACTTTCTAAGTAGAGGATTAGCCCACTTCCATTGTTGATTTGTGGGAGTTCAAAGTCTGAAGTAACATTCACTTAATCTTCAACAAGTCATTCAATGGAGATTTTGGGTATATATATGCTTATTTATCTTATGTTTAGCTAGATCTCCCTCTTGGGGTTATAAATGAATAGGGGTTAATAATGTTTATGGGTTGTTATTCTTAGCCTCTACTTGGTAGTTCATTCTTATGGGTTTTATGATTGCTATGCTAACTTGGTTGGCATTTGTGAGTGAAATCTCTAAATACCTATTGGGTTTGATAAGTGAAAGATCAACATTCTGTAATGCTCAAGGACATCTTTGAAAGAAAGATTTTAGGTGAACTTTAGGAATCTACATCATCCTTGAAAGAGGGATGTGGAAGCAAAGTAATGATAGACAATTATGTTTGTAGTTTGCTAAATTTTCACTATCTTAAAGATAAGGGTGATTGTGAAGTTGACTATACCATGGGCATTATCCTAGAAATAGGGATTCCTAGACTGAGGTTACGGTTACCAATTGTTGAACACAGTCATTAGGCATTTGAAATAATCAATGGGTAGAAGTTTTGTGTTTTGTTGAAAGACTAGCATCAAAATATATAACCTAGCCTACCCATGTTTGATCTACTAAATTGACTTTGATTAGTATCATCCACATGTCATTCCTTTATTAATGCATAATCCCAAGATTTGTGCCTAATTTTAAAACTCTAATTATTCGTAGCCCCAAATTTGTACTAGAAAAACTCAAAAATAAGCATTAGTGTAGACACCTATCTCCCCCATTTTTATCTTCTTGTATCATTGGTTTGATTTTATTTTGTTTCTATTATTTCGAATTAAGTTGCTTGCCACTCAAATATTTCCTTGTGGATTCAACCTCGACTCCAAAGTTGGGTAAATATATTAACGACGACCGCCTTACACTTAAATTGACGTATAAATTGAGTGTTATCAAAAATGGCGCCATTGTCGGGGAATAATCTAGTGCATTAAGTTAGGTTGGAATATGAACTTGCTTAAATTCACGCTTGTAGATATTTTCTTGTGATTTTATTTAAAGGTAGATTTTATTTTATTTTTACTTTTCCATATGGCATATTCCGATGAGTATGATGTCAGAAGTTGTGAATCCTATCGTGATGATCCATGTTTAATTAATAATGGATCACACTTCAGCAGATATTGTAACTATGTTTTTTTGAGAGAGATGAACCCACCATCTAGATTCTCTGGGGAGTATAGGTGTTCTTTTTGTAGTGGATGAGAAGGACATTGGGATAACTTTATAAATGCCCCTCCCCCTATTATGCTAATCAGCTTGCTAGTTCTTTTTTTGAGATTGATAGGCCGTATAATGAAGAGAAGGAAGAGCAACATGTAAAAGTCGTATAGTATTGACCCAAGGCTACTAGCTATTTTAGATCAGTGGGATATAATGGGATAGAATCTAAAAGACATGCATCAAGAGGTACTATGATGGAAAGGTGTCAAGATTAAGGAAATGAGCAAAGAAGAAAACCATGAAACTATCACTACCTTGCCCATTACGCAAGAGGTGGTTTATTAAGAAGAGAAACCAAGATTTGATGATGAGCTTGGTAATGAAGACTCCTTGGTGACTTCACAATCAAATAATTCATATTAGGAAGAAGAATCCAAAATAAAAAAAAATAATACTACCGTCAAAAGAAGAATCAAGTCAAATCTTTTATGATAACTCTAGCTCATTTTGGGGTAAATATGTTTTAGATGAGGATATTCAAAAATTAGGGGTTGGAAATCATTCAAACCACTTCTTAACATCGTTATTGAAGATATGTTGAGAATCTTTCTACCTAGGCATATGATGGATTGTGGGGAGAAAAATGACCATCCCTATTGTTTGGTATTTGATATTCCAAATGATCATATTGAACACCATCCATAAAAGGCTAAGGAACACAATAATTGATGAACAACAATTGGTGTATTGATGTCCTTACCCTTTCCCAAATAACCAATTCAAAAATTTGATGTCAAATTGGAAAAAAGTTCAACTCATCAAAATGGTTAGATCAAAGCTTGCTTTCCTTTCCCTCACATTTTCCAAGTTGCATCTTTAAAGATTTGAATTTTCTGCCCTCTACCTCTTATTCCATACTGAACAAAAGTTGGGGTAGTGATTCAAATCTTCTATGAGGAAGAAAAAAAAGTGGGTAAGGCGTCATACTATGATGTTAGAAAAATGCTCCATGGGAGGCATCCTATCATGCCATAAAATTGACACATACCCTTTTTAATTCATGCGTAGTAGAGTAGATTTTTATTTTTTTGTGCATGTATAATCCATGAAATATTAGTGCATAGAGGAATTGTGATTGAATTTGAAAAAGAAACGTATGAACTTGGCAAGTTTTGTTTGAACAAGAAGTACAGGAAACCCAATTGTTTGATCTCAGTTACCACGATAGCGGTTTGTGCCACCATGATCATAGAGGTTGCGTTAATATGACTATAGAACTAAGACCGTGCTCATGTTCAAAATAGATGAAAAGACCATCTGAATGCCTTTTTCCCACACACCTCGATTTAAAATTTACTCAAATTCTCTCCAAAGTTTTTTATTTGTGTGGAGTATAGAAGAGTCAATTCGTTCCTTGCATCACCTAACTCGGTAAGTTGTCTCAATTTCCTTGGCTTTGATATAATTGAATTCTTAGAACTTGTAGTATAGAGAAAGGTTTGAAATAGCATTTTTATTACTAAATACATGCTTAGTAGTGATTATTGTTGTGGTTAGCTATTGTAGTAGGTGTACACACTAATGGGAAGTATTGAGTACCCAAACTTAAGCTTTAAATGGTCAACATACATGAACAACATGTGTTCGATTTAAGGCCCCAAGGAGTTTAACTTGAATTCTTTTAAGTGTAAGGGCTATAATCACACATTCTAGGCTATTATTCACTGTTTATAATATTTTAATGCCTAGTTGAAGCAAAAGTTGGGGTAAAAATTGTGCTTGGACTAAAGTGCAGAAACTAGCATGTCTGGTCTCAGGTACCATGATTGTTGTCTAAATGACAACGATCATGGAACCATGGTCACAGTCAACGCTCTGCGATCACCATACCTAAGGGTAATTTTTAGCATACAACAAAATTTTTGCATATCTTTTGATGCTCCCAAACATTCCATAACACTACTACGTGAGATTATGTATGTAATATAACATGTTTTTATTACAAAAGTACTAATATTGGTCTAGGTTACATTTCTTACAGGTTCTCAACATCAAAAATGGGAGATTTCGACAACATTAGATTCGTGGCCTCATAATGCCAACACCTCTACTATAAGGATTTCCAAAGGAAAAAGCTACTCCCTAAAAATGGTATTAGCTTATAAAAAGTAGAGGAAATGCTCCTAGAATTCGATGCTAGACTCACTATGACCTGGCGGATGTGCATTGCCCCAGAACCTTGCTATGCTAATGAGTTGTGGGTACGCGAGTTCTATGAAAACCTCAGCATAGGTTCTCTCACAAACGCAATACTGACAATTAAATTTAAGAAAGTGAACTTTGGAGAGAAGTAGATTAATGCAGTGTATGAGGTCCCAGATGCTGACATAGAGCAGTTCTAGGTAAGAGCATATGAGCAAGGGACCTGGATAGCAAATATTTTATATCATCCAAAAATAGTTCCCTAGTACATCACCAACAGAGATATTTTGATAAAAGACTTCACAGAAGAATCTAAGATTTTGGTGAACATCATACATAGTCGAGTATCACCATGCACCCATATGACCATTATCACAGATTTGTGATCTTTGATGGTGGCTTGCATCATATTTGGCATCCCTCTCAATTTGGGTGAGATTGTTCTTTCAGAGTAGAGGTATTTACAAAATAATAGAGGTATGTATCTTCTTTTCCCTTTTCTTATCACTAATCTTGGAAAGAGGACAGAAGTGGAGACATAAGTTGTAGATACCTTGGTGTACCCAGTCCCTCACATCTTTGTAGTAAAATTAAGTGGTGAGGGTACCCTAGGTTAGAGGAACAAAAGGAAGATGGGATCCAGTAAATCATCCCAACAAGACAAGGATTTTTGTAGACCTACATAAACTTACCCCCTCAATTACATCTCAGGGCAGATGAGGGAGGTCAGGGAGCTAGTATTCCATATTACCTCAGGGATCAGGAGAGCATTCCACCACCTATCATTTATATATAGCACAGTCAGATTATGAGAAGCATGTGGCAGAGTAGCAGAAGTAGGGTGCCAGAGTAGCCAGTCTGGAGAGAGCCTATTCAGCCTTAGCTGCTTCTCATAAAGACCTTAATGACTTGTATAATAAGGTGGTAAAGAGAGATAAAAAGAGAGACAAAGTTTTCAAAAAAATTTGGAAGGGGGTGAAAGACATCTTCAAGGTGCTTAAACATAACCATCGACTACCGTCACCGAGGTTGGATAATAAGGATGAGGCCCTTGTTGGTTGGTGTACTAATGATGCTGATGGTGATGGTGCAGAGTCAACGGGAGACAATAGCTCTTGATGCAGATTTCGGGAGACCCCTCTTACTCTTACTTTATTGCACATGTAGTGAGGACACTAAATTCCTTTTTAGTTGGGGGTGTCCATAGATTTGTATTATTTTTGTGATGTGTTACTGGATATTTCTCTTTATGTTATTTTTAGATGACACCTTAGATATTATTCTATTTTGTTTTTGGGATGCTACATTTATGGGCGCTATGGTGGTGCCCATATTTTATGGATTATCATGTGGAGGTAGTTTTAGTTTTCTTCTTCTTACTACATTTCTATTTTGATTTTGATGATACATGACTAGCTTTGCCCTATGATAGATTGAGTTACGATATTATTAAGGGTAAAGTATCGTGATTGTGTTTTAAGACATAGGTTTAGGGAAATTCGGAGTACCCATAGCATAAATGTAATAAATGCAAGCGAAGTTTGAGTACCTATTACATTTTAAATTCTCAATTTGGGATCACCTTATACACCGTTGGCGAAGTCTGAGCAGCCATATGGGTGTTTACCAATTTTGAGTCAAAATGTGAGGTTATGGCTTTGGTTGTTGAAAAAGTTCAGCCAATTATGCGTGGTGCAAATGTAAAATGAACAATCCCTATGTCCAAGATTTTTTTTGAATCAAGGGCAAGGATGTGAGAAATTTTGTAACAAAACGTTTTCTATTTTTGTGGATCCATATATTTTTGACTTAAGAATAGAAATAGATACTCCAAAATTTATCTCTAGCGGGAGGGACATTTGAGCTCCCTTGTTGAATTTGGCATGGCATGAGTGGTGAGATCTTTGTATTTATCTCTTATATACTTGTGTTATCTAGAACTTTCTCTGTTAGTCTTTCAAAGTTAATTTTGATTGTATTTGGTTAGAGAAATGATCTTAGGACATCTTTATGATTATAGAAGCCAATTTATCCGAAAAATCCTACCGGTGCGTGATTGTAATCCATTGTTACCCACTTTGAACCTTTGGACCCTTTTGTTGGAAAACTCATTACAAATCATGAATCATTCTTGTTATCCCTTTTTTGAACCATACCTTCCATGAACTTAAAGATCCAACTTGAGGCTAAAAGTCTAAGTTTGGGGTAGTAAAAGTTGATCGAAGGAAGTTCGAGGCAACTATATGTTAGTAAAATGCCTAATGTGCCTATGTGTTTAAAATAAAGCTGTAGAAAATAGAAAGGATCCAATAAATGAAAGAATTGCAAGAAAAATATCTATAAAGAGAAATGGGAGAACAAAGGAAGCGAAATATAGGCATATGAAAAGTGAGAAAACAAAGAATAGTGTCCTATAGTCACTAAGAAGGATTGAAAAGTGTTATGTAAATGTTCAAAGAAGGGTGTATCCATGTCATTCCCAAATGATATCCTACCCTAACCCAAATCTATTTTAAAAGATTAGGAAGTCCTTCGAGATCTTAAACCATTTACATTCTTTGTAGTGGTAATTCAAAATAGGGGCTAGCCTATGGTATGACTCTTGTTGCATAGAGATTTATTTTTTGAGGGAATGAGTTTTTGCACGTAAATTTTCTTGTTCTGTATTTGGTAGCTTGGTATGTGGGATTTTCTTTCTTATGAGGATTGGCATGTGAAACAAGTTGAGGTGGGTGATTTTGTAACTTTTCGAGCATTGAGGCAAATTTAGTATAACTTAGTTTTGGTCAAAAAGTGAGCCACTTCTAGAGCATTAGTAGTTTTTGCTTGGTTGATTATTGAAGTCCAATGTATCCTTGAATGTTTTATTTTATGATGAGGGGTGTGTAGAAATTATCTTAGCCCATGTGCATGAAACTTCTTGTGGTTGTGTCTAAATTTGAAGTCATTATGATCTTTAAGGCATAAAGTTTGGGAAGAGTTAATTGTGTATCATAGTGAGAGGTAGTATTACTTAAGGACAAGCAAAAGCTTTAAGTTGGGGTTGTCATTCATACTTAACAGGTATGCACATTACCCTATTTTGAATAAATAAATGAGAAATATCTGTGAGTAAATGTGCTAATATCCACTCTTTGTAGGCATAGAATTGAAAAGATATAAAGATGTAGATTGGAGCTTAAAATGGTCTAAAGGGAGCAATAAAGTGTAGCTGAAGACATAGAGCAAGAACTAGCCTCAGTTACTGCAGTCGTGGACTGGCGACTGCAGTTGTGGTAGTTAGATAAAAGTCAACAAATCACGATCATGGAAGATGATCACAGTCGAGTAGTAGCGGTCGCGGCCAGACTGGCGAGATTAAGGCCTAGTAAAAGAATACATCCCAAGGGCTAATTTAAAAATTCATATTGTTGATCTTAATTTTAAGAGTGAGACTCAAACCCTAGAATTATTGAATCATAATTCCATCTTCCCTAATTTTTTGGTTTAGCTCTTGAGTTCCTATTCTCCATACTTGGGGAAGGAAAATGTTGTATAAATTTTAGGTGAAGAGTATATTTGAAAATTTCTAAGTGGAGGATTAGCTCACTTAAATTGTTGATTTGTGGGAGTGCCAAGTTTGAAGTAACATTAACTTAATCTTCAACAAGTCATATCAATGGAGATTTAGGGTATATCTATGATTATTTATCTTATGTGTAGATAGATCTCCCTCTTGGGGTTATGGGTGAATAGGGGTTAATAGTGTGTGTGGGTTGTTATTGTTAGCCACAACTTGGTAATTCATACTAATGGGTATTATCATTGTTATGCTATCTTGTTTGGGATTTGTGTACGAAATCCCCAAATACCCACATGGGCTTGATGAGTGAAAGCTCTAAATTCTTGAAATCTTAAGACCATCTTTGAAATAAAGGTTTTGGGTGAACTTTAGGAATCCATATAATCCTTGAAAGAGGGACGTGGACACCAAAGCAATGATAGGCAATTATGTGTGTAGTTTGCTAAATTTTCACTATCTTAGAGATAAGGGTGATTGTGATGTTCACTATACCATGGACATTATCTTAGAAATAGACATGAATAGATTAAGGTTGTTGTTATAAATTGTTGAACTCACCTATTAGGTATTCAAAAGAATCAACGGTGAAAGTTTTGTGTTTTGTTGAAATACTAGTATCAAAATCTATAACCTAGCCTACATATGTTTGATCTTCTAAATTGATGTTGATTAGAAACACCCACAAGTCATTCCCTTAGTAATGCATAATCCAAATATCCTTGTCTAATTGTTAAAACTTTATTTATTCTTAGCCCCAAATTTATAATAGAAAAAACCCAAAAAAAACATTAGTGTAGATACCTATCTCCCCCATTTTTATCTTCTTGTAACATTAGTTTGAGTTTAAATTGTTTCTATTATTTTGAATTAACTTGATTTCCACTCACATTTTCCTCATGGATTCGACCCAACTCTAAAGTTGAGTAAATATATTTACAACGATTGCCTTGCACTTAAATTGATGTGTAAGTTGAGCGTTATCAATATTCAAAACTTTTCCTAAATCTGCAAAGTTAAATACAACAAAAACAACGGTGATACTAAAACAAAAATGAAAAATAAATATAAGAACTACTTAATACATGTAGGGTTTCCTCACAACAAGTGCCTTATTTAACGTGCAGCACAACCCATCAAAATTTTCCTACATATTTTTCATGACCCGATTCAATGGGTCATGACAACACCTACTTTATTCCATCAGTAGGTAAGCAAAATATAGGCCGAAATGACATGTAATAGCTAGTTGGTTGACTATTTAATAAATTCTAGAATTACACAAATAATTGGATTATGAGCCATAAAGCATAAGAATAATGCATCGTTGAAGAAAAATAAGAAAAATAATAACAATATACGACGACATAGTAAGGTCAATACTACAAACTTTGGAAAACGAATAAGAGTACTATAAGAAGAAAATACACACCAATTTCTAAAAGAAATACCATAAAAAATAGAAGAATAAGAGAAAGTCAACTCCAACTACAAGATCTCACCCAATCTCTCAACTTTTACCAATAGTAAAGTAACGTTAATGGAGATAACTAGTACGTGGATCAGCATCAGAAAAGGAGGCAGAAGTGTAGGATGAGTACCAAAGGAATATGTACTTAGTAGGAATTATCGACTGACGGCGTCATCGACTTAATGAGATAAATCATAATATAAATACAATGAGATGGGATATATTAAGATAAATTAGGGAAAAAAGGCAAACCTGGAGTAATTCTTTGAATACTCAAAGTAAACAACTAAATGACAATATCAAAGAGAAAATAACTGTTGTGTCCTAGGGAACACACAGGTGTATGCGGTCACCCAAGTAGTAAAGTGGCCTTTAAAAGAAAAGTATCAATCCCACAGTGACTTAGTTTAACAATAATCTAGTTCTTTCTTTAATACTAAATTATAAAATGTTCAAGTGTATCCAATAACATTTGAGATTTGAGAATTCAAAAGTAACTGTAAATAATTTCATATTATATAGTTTTGGAGACAATATTGGGGAGAAATACAAGGTCAAGAGACAATAAGCACTCCTAATTAGCCAAAAAATCTAATTAGTTTTGTTAATTAACGTGGTTTTTAATTCATGAGGTTGATAACATAAATAGTTAATTGTCATTCTCTAATCATCTATCTAACTTAGATGCACAATATCATTGAGTGAGGATGTGAGAACTAAGTTTCAGTATATTTATATTTCATCCCTCATAAGAACAAAATGTCATAAATTAGGTATATTCTTATCATAAATGTAATTCTTAAATTATATCCCTCTTCATATAAGATGACACTCTATATATCCCTAAAAAAATTATTATTTCTCCTTTTATGTAAGGCCCCACAAAGTTCCCCCGTAGATTGAGCCGTAGGGCGTGTCAAGTGAGGCTTGATTTCGGCCTTAAAAGATTAAGAAGTTTCTTCCTATGTTCATAACGTGTTAACCATATACAATTTCCCTAATTTCTACATTTTTTGATGTGGGAAATCTGATAAGCTTTCCATCGATATAAGATTTGCCCAAATCCGACGCTCGGGTAAGAATTATGGCTAATTTAAGCCTTACTCATAAAACTGCATCATTTAACTACCTGGCGCATCGTGGAGAGGGTTGATTTGGTAATTTCCAATTTATAGTGGAACCCCGTGATAGTGTCATGTCGCGGAGGAGTCTCAGGTCCCATCCTGTGGTAAAACACAACAGCTCCGCATCACGGAGGCTGCCAATTTTCCAATTGTCAAATTCTAGTAAGCCACCGCGATAAGTGGCGCGTGGCGGAGGCCAATGAAATTGGGTACCAGTTCAATTTTTTCATTTTTGTACAGATGTTTCAAAGGGCCCTTTGGACCTTTTCCAAGCCTATAAAATCGTGGAAACATTGAATCAAAGCCATTTACAAGCATCTTATGGGGTTTTTCTCAAATTTTCTCCCCTAAGTATCCAAAACCTCTTCCAAGAACCCCGTGAATCCACCATGAATATCCTAAATTGAGTCATGATTCAAGGTTCCCAAGTTAAGGACCTAAATAACCCTCATTCTAGAGCACGAATAGAGTTCCAAAAATGAGAGTTCATCAAAAGCTTCTAATTCAAGGTATGTGGAGTTTTTGAACAAGTGTAACCCTTTCACCCTTATGCCCAAAAGGCTATTTATATTATGAAATTCTTGAAATATATAAGATTTTTTTACACTAATTTGAATTGGGTTTTTTACCCATTATTACTGAATGTGTTATATTGATATTTCCCATGAATTAAGAGTCAAATGGCATGATTTATACATGTTTTCTTGAGTATATATAGCTGGGTAAAATCCCAATGATTTTACTCCTTGATAAGATAATATTTATATTGTTGAGATATTGAAATATATGGCTATATTGAGATTTTAAGGTAACTTTCTTAAATTTCCAGATTTCCACATGATTTGTGAGCCTATATGATATATATTAAGATTTTGATAATCTTTAACTTGAGATTTAATTATGGATTAGTAATCCCTATTTGAAATTTTTGAAATTATGAACTCTTGTGCTATGAGCACCCATGTTTTAAGTATTTTGTGATTATTGAAAAATAAATTGACCTAATGGTCCTTGAGCTTTGAAATCTACTTCACTATA
This sequence comes from Capsicum annuum, assembly GCF_002878395.1. NCBI lineage: Eukaryota > Viridiplantae > Streptophyta > Magnoliopsida > Solanales > Solanaceae > Capsicum > Capsicum annuum. The sequence continues at coordinate 139,600,617 of NC_061114.1, read as the reverse complement.
TGAGATTATCGATTTGATTATTGGGTTTGTGGTGAACCAAGTGATTATTCTAAAAGTAGTTTTTTTTATGAGATGAGCACAGATAATCTAAAGTGAGTAGTGTTAGCACCGAGTGGGTAAGTTACTACGGTTTCTTACCCCAAAACTACGTGCCACCATATGTTGGGCCTGAGGTCGAGTTTATGATGACTATGACTGGGCCCAAGGTCGATTTTCATTTACTGATCACTTGGCCTAGGTTATACTCCCTGTCAAGAGTATGCCGCTCCTCCCCAACATAGGGTGTATTCCTTAAGAGGACAAAATATTGGACTCCATGTATCTCGCATGGTTTATGTCGGTTATGAGAACCTCCCTTGACATTTATACTTTAAGATCAAATACCTGTTTTTCCTTCTCTATAAGCTATATTCCTAAATAGTTGAATTGCAAAGATGTTTCCCCAACTAAAGTATTTTCTTGATGTGAGTTATTTCCTAAATGAAAGCATCTTCCCTTGTTATAGTACTTTTATAAAGTGTTGATGTAAGTTGTTTCCATAAACTAGAATCCCTTTCCATTTGAGATGGAGTGGTTTCCCTAAAGCTTGAGATGCGATATTTTTCTAAAGTGAATGAAATGCTTTCAAGTATGTTTTTAAGTAATATGATTCTGAATTTCAAGTATATGAGTTCTAAATAGTTATGAAATGTTGAACATTGAAGAAGTTTTACTGTCCATGAGACTTATGCATTAGTTAAAAGTATTGTTTAAAGTCCCTTAGCCTTTGGTTATTGAGAATAAGAAAAGATTTCAAATTTTGAGATTAAACAATGATGACTCATGAGATTGGTGTTACATGCTCTATTCTACATGATTTTGATCTTAATATTTTATAATTGTTCCAGCCATGTGAGTCATCTCATATGCATACTTGATTTGATTAAAGAAGTTTTTTACTATTTTATTCATATGCATTCACCCTCGCATACTCAGTACATTCCAAGTACTGATCCACATATATGTCTATGTGCTACATTGTGTGATCATATAGGTTCATGTGGTCAGTCCCAGCCTCACCCGTAATTTTCTTCGAGTATCTTGCCTACATTTTATATAGTGGTCAGTCCTCATGGTTCGAGGACCGATCTTCAGATATTTACTGCACTTAAGAGACTATGTTTTATCTTCAGTTGATTTGTAGTCAGTTGGGGACCTTTCCCAACGACTCTCTAAATTTTGATTTGTATAGGCTTGTCAGATTAGTGTCAGACTTATAACGTGTCGAGGGTTCGATATAGTGGTTTTTTTGAGATCTCTCTATAGTGCGATCTTATGGACCGAATATCTTTTCCATATTTCCTTTCACATGATATGACTATGCTAGTGTTGAGTCCATTCTTATCTTGAATTTAGTGTCATTGGTAGAAACTGTCTCTAAGGGTTAGCTTGGGGCTACTCGTAGCCTTAGGCACCGTGTCACATATGGGAGACGATTTTGGGTCGTTACATACTTGGTATCAGAGACTAAGGTTTTTAAGGAGTCCTAGGGAGTCTGAGAAGCCGCGTTGAGTATCATCTTGATCATTGGTTTGAAGCATGCCACACCTATGAGCAAGAGGTTATGAGATATTTTGGTAAAAAGTTATTTCTTCTTTTAGATTCTATTGTGCCTATAGTTGTACCTCTTATCTAGTGATCCGTGCTCTTCCATTATTAGAAAATGCCTCCTCGAAGAATGAATGTCCATGGAAACAATGATTAACAACTCCCACCTGTTGATCGTTTGAATAAGACGGTGTCCCATGCTGAGTTTAGTGTAGCCTTTAAGGAGTTAGCCCAAGTGGTAACCACATATGTTCAAACCAATAACCTGGCCTCAGTTGCTAACTAGTAGGGTCGTGATGTAGCCACGTCTAGGATTTGTTACTTTATGCGGATGAATTCGCCTGAGTTCTATGGGTCAAAGATAGATAAGGACCCACAGTTGTACTTGGATGAGGTGAGGAAGATCACAGACATTATACATATTTCAGATGAAGAAAGTTTTAAGTTGGCGTCCTACAGACTGAAGGACATTGGTTATGATTTGGTTGTGTTGTGGACAAAGGGTAGAGGTGAGAATGCCGCTCCTATGACTTGGCAAGTTTTCTAAGATACCTTCTTAGATCAGTTCTTTCCACTTAAGATGAGAGAGGCAAAGATTAAGGATTTTATGAACTTGAGACTAGGCTTCATGACTATTAAGGAGTACTGTTTGAAGTTCAATCAATTGGCCAAGTACGCTTCTGATTTGATTTCTGACACCCGGGCTAGTATGAGTAAGTTTATGATTGATATTTCTAGGAAGGTACTGAAGAAGTGTAGGGCCACGATGTTGCATAAGGATATGGATCTAGCTAGGTTGGCGATGCATGCCCAATAGATTGAGGTGGATAAGCTTAGAGAAAGAGTTAGGATGAGGGGTAGCAAGAGGGCGAGGTCTGATCAACATGAGTTTAGATGACCTAGGTTCTATAAAGGGAATCACCCCCAATTTCAGAGATGTCGGTCTATTCCAGTTCTTTCGTCAGCTAAGGCTCTTGCGCCTAGAGCTAGGATGGACAAAGGGAGTAGGTCTTTTATGTCAGGTTGTAGAATATTGTTGGTACTAGGCCCCGTTATCCTTATTGTGCAAAATATGGTAGGAATCACTTTAGGGAGTGTTTCAGAGATGCGAGGGATTGTTTTGATTATGGCTTCCAGGACCACAGACTTAGAGATTGTCCCCATGCTAGATAAGGGAATAGAGATGCGCAACCTTAGGCACAGGCTACTAGTGCACTAGCTCCGGTACTTCGTCCCGCCCCTGCTCAAGGAGATTCTTCTAGCACCGCTAGCGGTCAGCGCCAGAACAGGTTCTATTCTTTGTCACCCTATCAGGAGCAAGATGACTCTTTTGATATTCTTACTGGTATGCTCTGTGTCTTTTGTGTTGATTTTTATATTTTTTGGACCCTGGGTAAAATCTTTCTTATGTGACCCCACTTGTGGTAGTAAATTTCAAAATGAGTCCAGAAAAGTTTCTTGAGACTTTCCTAGTTTCTACACCAGTCAGAGAGTCAGTTATTGGAAAACAAGTGATTAGGAATTGCCCTGTTACTGTGCTTCAGAGAGTCATACTTGTAGATTTGATAGAGTTAGACATGATAGATTTTGACTTTTTCTGGGTAAGGATTGGGTTCATTCTTGTTATGCATGTATAGATTGTCGTACCTGTGTGGTCAATTTTTAGTTTCCTTATGAATAAGTTTATGAGTGGTCAGAGAGTTTGGTATCTCCCAAGAGTCATTTTATCTCCTATATCAAAGCCAAAAAGCATATATCCAGAGGTTGCATCTACCAACTAGTTAGGGTCAACAACACTATGTCTGAAACTCCAACCATCAAGTCGGTCGAAGTTGTTAATGAGTTCCCCAATGTCTTTTAGAAAGATCTCCCAGGGGTACCTACCGATAGAAAGATAGAGTTAGAAATTGACCTTCTTTCTAAAACTTGCCCTATTTCCATTCCGCCATATCGTATGGCACCTACCAAGCTTAATGATTTAAAGGAGCAACTCAAAGATCTCTTAGACAAAGGTTTTATTAGACCCAATATTTCTCCTTGGGGCGCACCTATTTTGTTCGTGCGAAAGAAAGACAGATCTTTGCCTATGTGCATTGACTACCATCAACTGAACAAGGTCACAGTAAAAAATAAGTATCCTTTTCCAAAAATTGATGACCTGTTTGATCAGTTGCAAGGTGCAAGTTATTTTTCTAAGATAGACCTGAGACCCAGCTATCATTAACTTAAAGTGAGGGAATGTAATATTCCAAAGACAGCCTTCCAAACCCTATATGGTCACTTTGAGTTTCTAGTCATGTCTTTTAGGCTAACCAATGCCCCAACAGAGAATTCGTAGACCTCATGAATTGAGTGTTCAAGTAATACCTTGATACGTTCATTATTATCTTCATAGATGACATCCTTGTGTACTCCCGTGATTAGAATAACCATGCAGCTCATCTTAGAATTTTCTTGCAAGCTCTTAGAGATCACCTGTTGTTTTTGAAATTCAGTAAGTATGAATTTTGGATAAGGTCTGTATCTTTCCTAGGTCATGTTGTTTTAGCCGAGGGTATTACAATTGATCCCCAAAAGACAAAAGTTGTGAGAAACTAGCCTTGATCCATCTCTCTATATGACATTCGGATTTTCTTAGGTCTAGCGGTCTATTAGAGTTATTTTGTTAAGGGTTTCTCTTCTATTGTATCTCCTATGACCCAGTTGACCCAAAAGAAGGTGAAATTTCAGTGGTCCAATTCCTGTGAGAAGAGTTTTCAGATATTAAAGACTCGACTCACTTCAGCCCCTATGTTGACTTAACCTGATGGTACTGATGGTTTTGTGGTGCATTGTGATACCTCTAAAGTTGGTTTGGCTTGTGTGTTGATGGAAAGGGGTAAGGTTATAGCCTATTCCTCTAGACAGTTGAAGCCTCATAAAAAGAACTACTCGACCCATGATCTTGAGTTAGATGCCTTGGTTTTTGCTTTGCAAATTTGGAGACACTATCTTTATAGTGTCCATGTTAATGTGTTTACTGATCATAAAAGCCTACAATATGTATATACCTAGAAGGAGTTGAATCTTAGGCAGAGGATATGGTTAGAGTTGTTGAAACATTATGATATCAGTAAATTGTATCACTCGGGCAAGGCTAATATGGTGGCAGATACCCTTAGTAGATTGTCCATGGGTAGTGTTGCACATATTGAGTAAGGTAAGAGAGAGTTAGCTCGTGATGTTCAATGTCTATCTAGGTTGGGTATTATATTGCTTAACTCAGCAGAGGGGAATACATTGGTGCAGAGTAGTTTCGAATCCTCTTTAGCTTCAGAAGTGAAGGAGAAGTAGGATAGGGATTCTAGTTTGTTCAAACTGAAGGAGTTAGTTATAGACCAAACGGTCGAGGTTTTCTCCCACGAGGGAGATGGTGTGTTGAGGGTGCATAGTAGGTTGTGTGTTCCGTGTGTTGATAATTTAAGGCGGAGAATTATGGGTTAAGTGTATGGCGCGCGTTATTACATTCATCCAGGTACTACCAAGATGTATCGCGACTTGCGGATAATCTATTGATGGAACGACATGAAGAAGGACATCGTTGAGTTTGTAGCAAAGTATGCGATATGTCAATAGGTTACGTTGGAGCACCACAGACCGGGTGGTACGATGCAAGAGTTTAGTATACCCACTTGGAAGTGGGAGATGGTGAATAAGGACTCATGACCGGGTTGCCTCTTTCATGTCGTCATCATGACTCTTTTAGGTTGTTTTGGATAGGTTGACTAAGTCCACACATTTTTTGCCCATGGATACATCTTATACAGCTGAGGATTATGCTAGATTGTATGTTCGGGAGTTGGTAAGACTACATGGAGTTCCTTTACCTGTCATTTGGGATAGGGGTACTCAATTTACTTGACGATTTTGGAGGGCATTTCAGCAGGGTCTTGGCACCCAATTTCTTTTGAGTTTAGCTTTTCACCCGTAGACAGATGGTTAGGCTGAGAGGACCATTCTGACCCTAGAGGATATGTTAAGGATGTGCGCTCTTGATTTCAAAGGAAGTTGGGATGAGCATTTGCTATTGATAGAGTTCTCCTATAACAATAGTTTCCATGCTAGCATTGAACAGGCACCATTTGAGGCTTTTTATGGTAGGAGGTGTAGATCACCCATAGGTTGGTTCGAGGTAGGCGAAGCTGTCGCGTGCAGGCCTGATGTAGTATTCGAAGCTATGGAGAATGTTAAGTTGATTAGAGAAAGGTTGAAGACGGCTCAGAGTCATTAAAGGTCTTACTCAGACGTAAGAAGGAGAGATCTTGAGTTTAAGGTTGTTGATTTCGTGTACTTCAAGATTTAACCCATGAAAGGGTTGAAAATGTTTGGTAGGAAGGGAAAGCTTAGTCCCCTTTATGTTGGCCCGTATAGAGTCTTGAACCATGTTGGTGAAGTGGCTTATGATGTTGAGTTACCCTCAGAGTTGTCCGCCGTGTATCCTATCTTTCATGTTTCCATGCTTCAGAAGCATATTGGTGATTCTGTTATAGTTGATCCTTCAAAGAGTGTTGATATTCAGGATAGCCTTTCCTTTGATGAGATTCCCATGGAGATCCTAGATTTTCAGATCTGTAGACTAAGGAACAAAGAAGTTACCTTGGTTAAAGTTTTGTAGCGGAATCAATCTGTTGAGGGTGCTACTTGGGAGGCAGAAGCAGACATGTGAGCGAAAGACCCGCATCCCTTTTCTACAATTTCAGATCAATCTAAAGGTACCATTCTTCCTTGATTCAGCTCTTCTAAACTAAAGTTTAGCTATGCATCTATATTTGTATGAGTTCTTGTGATATCCAGAGTGGTCATGTGTTTAGGAAGATAGTAAACCATTTAGTAATTGTTTCAGGTGCTTGTACTTAGCTTTTCTTGTATTCTGAGCCTAACTAGAAACATTCAAGGATGAATGCTCCCATGGGGGAGATATTGTAAGGCCCCGCAAAGTCCCCTCGTAGTTTGAGCCATAGGGTGTGTCGAGTAAGGTATGATTCCGGCCCTAAATGATTGCGAAGTTTTTTCCTAATTGAGTGACGTATTAACCATATAGAATTTCCCTAATTTCTACTTTTTGCCAAATGGGAAATCTGATAAGCTTTCCATCGATATAAGATCCAAATTCGAAACTGGGTAAGAAGTTATGCCTAATTTAAGCCTTACTCGTAATACTGTATCATTTAACTGCCCGACACATTGCAGAGTGGGTTGATTTGGAAATTGTCAATTCGCAGTGGAACCCTGCGATAGTGGAGCATCGCGGAGGAGTCCTAGGTCCCAACTAGTGGGAAAACATGATGGCTCCACATTGTGGAGGCTGCCAATTTCCCAATTTTCAAATTCCAGTGAGCCACCGCGATATGTAGGGCGTTGCGGAGGCCAATGAAATCGAGTTCTTGTTTAATTTTTTCAGTTTTGCACAAATGTTTAAAAAGGCATTTTGGACCTTTTCCAAGCCTATAAAATTGAGGAAACACTAAATCAAAGCCATTTACAAGCATCTTATAAGGTTTTTCTCAAGTTTCCTCTAAACATAAACCCTAAGTATCCAAAACCTCTTCCAAGAACCTCAAGAATCTACCATGGATTTCCTGAATTGAGTCAAGATTCAAGGATCCCAAGTCAAAAACCTTAAGAACCCTCATTTTAGAGCACGAATAGATTTCCAAAAGTGAGAGTTCATCAAAACCTTCTAATTCAAGGTATGTGGGGTTTTTGAACAAGGGTAACCCTTTCACCCTTATGCCCAAAAGGCTATTTACATAATGAAATTCTTTAAATATATGAGAATTTTTTACATGAATCTGAATTGGGTTTTTCACCCATTATTACTAAATGCATTGTATTAAGATTTCCCATGAATTAAGAGTCAAATGACATGATGTCTATATGTTTTCTTGAGTATTTACCGCTGCGTATAAACCTCATGATTTTACTCCTTGATAAGCTAATATTTGCATTGTTGAGATATTGAAGCATATGGCTATATTGAGATTTTGAGGTAACTTGCTGAAATTTCTAGATTTCCACATGATTTATGAATCTATATGCTATATATTATGATTTTGATAAGCTTTAACTTGAGATTTAATTATGGGTTAGTAAGCCCTATTTGAGACTTGTGAAGTTATGAACTCTTGTGCTATGAGCGCCCATGTTTTTAGTATTTTTAGATGATTGAGAAATGAATTGACCTATTGGTCCTTGAGCTTTGAAATCCACTTCACTACATGAGACTATAGATTTGATAAGTGGGTTCATAGTGAACCGTGTTATTATTCTAAAAGTTCATTCTTTTTATGAGATGTACGCAGATAATCTAACGGGAGTTGTATTTAGCATCGAGTGGGTAAGTTACTACAGTTTCTTACCACAAGACTACGTTCCACCGAAGGTTTGGCCTGAGGCTGAGTTTATGATGATTATGACTGGGCCCCAGGCCGAGTTTAGTTGAGTGATCCCTATAACTAGGTTATACTCCTTGGCAAGAGTATGGTGCACCTCCCCAAAATGGTGTCTCTTCCTTAGGAGGACAAAATGTTGAACTCCATGTAGCTCACATGGTTTATGTCGGTTACGAGAACCTCCCTTGACATTTCGACTTCGAGATCAAATACTTACTTTTCCTTCCCTATAAGCTATTTTCCTAAATGGTTGAATATCAAAGATGTTTCCCTAACTAAAGTATTTTCTTGCTGTGAGTTATTTTCTAAATGAAAGCATCTTCCCTTGTTATAGTACTTTTATAAAGCCTTGAGGTAAGTTATTTCCGTGAACTAGAATTTATTTCCATTTGAGATAGAGTGATTTCCCCAAAGTTTGAGATGAGATATTTTCCTAAAGTGATGAAATTCCTTCAAGTATGTTTTCAAGTTATCTGATTCCGAATTCCAAGAATATGGTTTCTAAATAGTTATGAAATATTGAACATTGATGAAGTTTTACTCTCCATGAGACTTATGAATGAGTTTAAAGTATTTTTAAAAGTCCCTTAGCCTTTGGGTATTGAGAATAGGAGAAGATTTCAAATTTTGAGATTAAACAATGATGACTCACGAGATTTGTGTTACATGCTCCATTGTACATGACTTATGAGCTTTATATTTTATACTTGTTCTAGCCATGTGAGTCATCTCACAAAGCATTCATGATTTGATTAAATAAGATTGTTACTATTTTATTCATATGCATTCACCCCCGCATACTCAGTACATTCCAAGTACTGATCCACATATTTGACTATGTTCTACATTGTATTATAATGTAGGTTCAGGTGCTCAGTCCCAGCCTCACCCGTGATTCTTTGAGTATGTTGCCTACGTTTTATCTAGTGGTGAGTCCTCATGGTTCGAGGACCAATCTTCAGATATTTACCACACTTGAGAGACTATGTTTTATCTTTATTTCATATCGATTCAGTTGGGGACCTGTCCCAACGGCTCTCCAAATTTTGATTTGTAGAGGCTTGTCAGACTAGTGTAAGACTTGTGATGTGTCGAGGGTTCGGTATTGTGGTTTTGTTGAGATTTCTCTATATTGTGGTATTATGGACCTAGTATCTTTTCCATATTTCCTTTCATGTGATATGACTATGCTAGTGTTGAGTCCATTCTTATCTTGAATTCAGTATCATTGGTAAAAAGCGGCTATAAGTGTTAGTTTGGGGCTACTCGTTGCCTTAGGCCCGTGTGACGTCCCGGGAGATGATTTTGGGTCATTACATTTTACAATCATAATAGAAATATAGGTTTATCCTAAGGATCACGAATCCTTGGAATAGTTCGAATAATAATATATAAACAACCAAATAATGATAATAAACGTAAAAAATCTCAATTGATAGAAAAAGTAATCATGTTCTTGGCATCAACTCTAGATGGGGATATTTAGCGACTCATGGATTTACAAAGATCAAAATTACGTAATTCATATATAACAACTAAAATTAGACTAAAAGATAGATTAAGAGAACTTAAAGAAACCTCCTCAACTATATTTCCACCCCGTAAAGTTGTCCAAGTTGTTTACAATACAATCTAAGTGTTCTACCAAGTCCGTGTCACGCCTATGTCTTAGTGTTTTAAAGGCATGGAACACTCTTAGATTATCACTGTCTTGTGACATGTTGCTTTGTGTTTTAGGAAGTGGAACACAATTATCTCAGAGGTTCAAGGGCGTGGCACGCCCATGTGATCAGAAATTCTAGATTTCGTCAAGGTTTACTCCTTCCATTTGCCTTTGAGTTCCTTGCTTTGTTGGTGTCTTTCAACTTCAAATACGACTTTTAAATATTGCTATAAATTATATAAGGATAATCCATGGCCTCATATAACCTCAAACACCACGAAATAGTGCACACAAAACACTAGAATTCAACGAGATACACTCGAACAATACATAGCTCAAGCTAGTAACATTAGTTTTCTCATCTAAACTCTATGTGACCAATATAATTCTAAAATTGTTTTAAACACACCGCAAACACCATAAATAAGTAATTTAACACATAGATGCTTAAATATATTAATATACACTCATCACCCACAAAACAAGTTCTCAAAACTAGTGTATATACATGTAGATAGTGACTCTTAGGTGCATCAATCCACCTAAGATCACCACCCCACTATTAAATCTTTGTTTCTCCTCGAACAACTCCTTCTAATAAGACCCATGGAAGGAATACTCCATTATTAATACTACAATGAAGACACACAAACTAGCACTATAATGATTACATGAATAACAAGTTCAATATTAAGCATGTCATATTACAATTTAAAACTCATGAACACTACTTCAAAACATCCTAGCATCAATAATTAACTAAACCAAGTTGGCAAACTAATGCATATTACTCAATCATAGAGATCTGACAAGTCACTTAAATATCATCAAATATGCACCCTCACTACAAAAAGAGATACCCATATTCACTCACAAAGATTAGTTCACCACAAGAATGGGTATAAGAAGAAAACTTTGCTCACTCTGACAAATAATTCACATGACACAAAAGAAGAACAATAATATTTTCCTTAGTTTTGTACTCCACTAATATCAATACATCAAGGATCAAGATCAAATAGGAATTTACTAATTGTAATGTAGGCTAGGGACAAATATGGATGATTCTTGATCGTAATAGTGACTAACTTACCTAAGAACTTTAATACATCACATTTGTCATTCAATTCCTCTCTAATCAACCAAGTTCTTACAACTTGTATCTTTCTACTTTTTTTTATTTTACCCCATTACTTTTGATCTAGTTCAGATATAGTATAGAGGGAGTATTGTCAATTAACAAATGATTCAATTTTGTTTTTGTCATTACACCATTCCCAACAACCTCACATCAATTTTTTCACACTAATTTCAACTATTTTAGGGCTTCACTTTCACTTCATCCCTTCTTATATTTTACTCTCCTCACTAATATTAAATTTCAACTAAAGATCTTATGATCTTTTATCAAATTCAGGCTAATTGAAAGAAAGGAAATATGCTACATATTAAGGATACAAAAAAATAGACTAAAGGTTCAACAGAGGTAAGTAAGATCATGCAATAAGGGTAGATAAAAGAAGATATGAAACATAAATATCAAGGAAATTCCTATATCATCTCCTAAATGCAACATTCTATATTTCTCTTTGCACACTGACCAGGCAAGTTCTAGAAATCACTATGTAATAAGAAATGTACAAAATACCTCCCTCCCATATCTCACATGCTCAAATTATGTAGGATAATTTAATACTCTAACCTAAGTAGTAACACGATTTTAGAAATAATCTAAGATCGTATAAGAGTCATAAACATAAGTTTAGATGTCTCAAAAATAGTTATTCAACTCAGTCAACATGTTTTCACATTTAAAATAACTTACATCATCGAATAATCCATAGCATATAGAAAGAACATCTCACTTATTTATAATACAAAAATTTAAAAAAGCACTCCTATAATATAAAAACAGGGATCTAGCTTCAAAGGGTACCCCCTCAGAAATAAACCAGAGGAAAACCATAGGAATGGGTATAGTGTAACCCTACAAGAATAACACTAACAAAAAAAAATAAACAAAGAGAAAATCTTTTGTAATTTTATAGTCAAAAACAAGAAAAAAATTTAAAATATAATCCAATTATCAACACTTCATCTACAACATTCAAAAGATTCCTCACCCCACACTTAATATCACAATTTCCCCCTAAAGTATAAATTAAAAGCAAGGATAAAAATATATTCTGAGGACTCTATGCCTAGCAACAACATATTAATCATCAACAAGGTCAAGTGAACCGCATACCCAGTCTTTCCATGCTTCTTAGCTTGAGTTTTTGTTAATTGGACTTCCCTACAACTTTTTTCTCAAAATAAAAATAAAAACAATAGTTTTAAAAAAGAAGTATAGGAAAATAAAATACTACGTTAACTTGGGTTGCATTCCAAGTAGTGCCTAATTTATTTTCACTACTCTTTATATGTACTCCTTCAACCTTTTTCTTCTACTTGAAGTCCATCTTCACACTCTTTTCTGACCTCTTGTGTACTTACTCTCATGGTATGTATTTTTTTCAACAGTATTATTTTCAGGCTGCTTCTCAAGTTTTTTATCAGGCTTAAATTTTAGTTTGGGCCACTTTATGAGATAGTCTGAAAAGGTCATTAGTGGAGTGCACTCCATTACCCCACACTCATCCACTTCCATTGTGTGATAATGAACAAATACTTATAGTGAAAAGGTGGATTGAGTGGTTTTTATACTTTGAAGACCACCTCTTCATCATAAATTCTCATTGTTAGTGTGCTCTCTTAAACATCAATTAGTGCTACGCACGATGTTAAGAGTACACATCCTAGTATGATCGGTACCCTATCATCTGTATCATAATCAAGAACAATAAAGTTAACAATAATACTGAACTTACCAACCTTAATAAGCTTGTATTATATGATTCCTTGGTGTTGAGCTCTAGTTCTATTCCTAATTTAGATCACCACAAAACTCGACCTCGATTTACTGAAACCAAGACAAAAATAGTTAGGGGCATTAAGTTTAATATTACACCTAATTCACTCAATGCATGGACCATATCACTGTAACCTATTTGTAAGGGGAGGGTGAAACTCCGTATGTCCTTAAACTTTTTGGTCACCTTTCTTATTACCATAGAACTGCACAGCTCCAAGTGCCACTATCTTCATATTTCGCAACTTCGTCTTATTATTACCACAACGTTTTAGTACTTGGCATACATAGGCATACGCTAAATAACATCAAGAAAAGAAAGGTTAATGTGAAGTTCTCTGAACATGTTAAAGAACATCTTAAATCATGCATCCTCTTAAGATTTTCTGAACTTCTAAGGGAATAGTGGGGATGGTCTCCCTTGTACCCACTCAACTTTCTTTTCTATTGAGTACTTAGACTTTCTCAATTTTTGAGCAACTTTTGTTTCAACTAGTTCTCCTCTATGTCCTTTAGGACTAACTATGCCTGTACCTCCTTATTATTCTTTGGAGGCCTATCAATGATATTTGTGCCACTCCTAATGGTCTTTTCTATTACCTGTTTTAGATTATTTGTAACATTTGACAAATGCCCAGGAGGTTTAGTATTTTGTGACTAAGCTGACTTCCCTGTCTATGCTTTCATATGTTTCTAGGTAAGTTTCTAATTTTTAATTTTTGTATCCGTCTGTTCCTAATTTAATATGATATTTTCAATGTTTCTTCAATATTACTAGCCTGCATGTTTTACTGCTGCAAAAATTGCTGATTCTGAACCTGATTGTTTCCCTATAAGTATTTGGGTTGGCTCTTACACTTGTGGTTGAAGTCATAACCATAATTTAGATTTGCCTTTTGTGCATTGCCCATAAAGTTAATCGACTCTTTATTTGCTCCACATGAGTTTAAAGAGTGACCACTAATAACACGAATCTCAAGCCAAGATGGGTCTGCTAGACTTCATTTACTTATGACTAAGGTTGTTTCATACCCAACTTGCTAAACTGTGTTATCATTTGATTTGTAAGGTTGACTATTGAGCAGCCAAAGTTGTGTCACTTTTCACCTCAATCATCCTAGTAAGCTTCTTCACTGTATTTTTGATATATCACCTTGTCATTTGGTATTACCTTGTACAATACAGTTCAGTAAAGTGTATATCTCATCATAAGTTTTCTCCAAAGCTTTACCACATGCAGTTGAATCAAACAAAATTTTTAAGTTATGGTCAAGAGCTTCAATAAAAGAGTGATATAATAACTCATCAGATTATTGGTGATTTGTGTATTCCCTGAGAAGATATTTGAACATATCCTAAGCATGATATACGTTCTCATTTGACTTTTTGTTAAAACTCAAAATCTCTCTACATAACCTGGAAGTCATTCTAGACGAGATGAATTGGATGAGGAACTTCATTGCCAAATCATCCCATGTATTGATGAAGATTGAAGGTACTGTCTTCAGTTATTTTTTTGCCGCCCCCAAGAGTTAGAAGGCAAAGATAATGAGCCTCACATAGTTAGTAGAGAATCTAGTGGTTATTGAAGTATCACTTATCTGGAAGAAGTTATATAGATAAATTTGAGGATCCTCTTGTGATAGGCCTATGAATTAACCATTTCTTTGCAATAGTTGTACCATGTTTCGTTTGATATTGAATCTACCTCTGGGTTTCTAACTATGGAATGCATAGGTAACTAGTTGTGAGTGGGATTGCAACTTTATGAATTATACTATGGGTTTGTGGATCTTTTTTGGCACAGGAATATCTTCTTCCTCTTGAATTTATGGTATGTGATAAAGAAGGATTGCTTCTCTCCTTAATTGATGTATGCATCACTTTGGTTCAAGATATGGGTCAATGTTTCCTTTCCATCTTAATTAACTTTTATACGTGTACCTGTAAATGTGGAAGCTAAGTTCAAGTTGTTAGAACTTGTTAAATAAAATAGTAAAACTAAAAATAAGTTAGTTGCTAATTTTCATATCCCCGACAATGGCGCTAAGAACTTGTTGCATAATTACACACACACAAGTGTATATGGTCACCCATGAAGTAGTGTACTTCAAAAGCCAAGAATCAAATCCATAGGGACTTGATTCAACAACAATCCAATTCTAGCTTCACTACCTATATTACACAAGTGTAGTTGTAACCAATAATGTTTGAGATTTGAAAATTCAAAAGTGATCATAAACAATTCAAAATAAGAAAATGTTAGAGACAATAATGTAGAGAAATCTAGGGTCAAGGAACTACGAACACTCCTACATAGCCATACAAGCTTGTTAGTTTAGTTAATTACCTTGGTTGGTAATTCACGAGGTAGAAAACATAATTAGGGAATAGTAATCTTCTAATTGTCTATCTAACCTAGACCCACAACTACATTGTTGAGTGGGGATGTAAGAGCTCATTTGAAAACATTTTGCATTTCATCTAGTATATGAACCAAATAGGGGAAACTAGGTATATTCCAATCAAAAATACAAATCTCAACTTCATTCACTCTCCATATAAGATCCCACTCCATATATCCCATGATCTAATCTTCTACTCCTTGTTCTTGGTTCATAATATAAATATAGGTTTATCCTATGGGTCGTGAATAGGATATATGAACAACCACAATGATAATAAACTTAACGAAACACAATTGATAGCATAAGTAATTATGATCATGGCCTCATATCTTGATTTACGTACTCATTATGGCCTCTATAAAATTTTCCATGTTTACCGCTCCCAAAGCTATAAGTTTGTCCTTATTTCAAATCACCAATAACTCAAGTACTCTTGGTTAGAGATCCCAAAGGACTTTTTCATGTTTATAATCCAGGATCGGTGAAGGTAGGATTGAAATTTGTGATACAATTTCCTACGCCCTAATTGAACACTATGTAATGCACAATTAAACTAAACTTTGGGTTATAGGCTACATTATTCTTTCAAAATTCATACAAGTGCCTACTTTTAACACATTGTCTCACCCATTTATTGAAAGCATTTTCTTTTTATTTTATTTCGTAGTGCACTCTTATAGTTTTCTTTCTTTTGTTGTCTCCTTTATTTTTCTCAATCATTTTCCCTCATTATTTAGATTATAGCCACTCAATTACAATACCATATACCAAGATCACTTCTTTCAAGATTCACCACTACCAACTTAGGCTTTTAGCCTCAAGTTGCAATTTTAAGCTCAAGGACGATATGCTTCACAAGAGGGATAGAGTTCAAATGGTTCATGGATTGAAATGTGGTTGCCGAAGAAAGGTTCAAATGCTAAAAAGGGATGAGTAGGGATAACATCTTTGCACGGAGAGGCTTTTTTAGAAAGAGCAGATTTCCATGTTTACAAAGAAGGCATAAGATCATTTTCCAACCATGTACAATCAAGGTAAGCTTTCAAAGACCAATAGGGAAAGTTCAAGCTGACACAAGTAGGAATGAGAATAAATCAACTAAGATCACTGCACATTCCATACAAACTTTTCAATGAGGCTTAATTGTATTTACTACTAAAGACAAAAGCAGTTATTTACTATACACTACCTACTTAAGAATTTGGAGTCTAAAAAGAGGGTAAAGCATTGTCATAAAATTATTCAAGTCAATGACCTCAATTAATATGAAAGAATTTTGACAAAAGGGGATGCTCATTTTGAATTTCACCATGCAATTTAGCTATCGTTAGCACAAAATAAAGCCATCATTTAATATGTCAGCTCATGCAAGAAAAAACCATATGGCAACTCCGATTTCACCATAGGAATACGGACAATCCTAAACCTATAATGCCACAGGTACTTTTGCTTCCCCTGTATCTCTACCTCAAAAATCCAAACATGATGATTTAACCTTAAGAAAGTTGTCTCTTAATCTATTATAGGAGAAAGCTCGTCAAACATCATAAGTAAAAGAAAATCAAAATCCAAAAGAAAATATAAAAAAAATAATCACCATAATGTGGAACCATATAGGCACCCAATATAACCAACCAGAATATCAAGTCATCATAATAGACCTACAACTCAAACATAAAATGAAGAACAAATTACAACACAAATACAAAATGAATTTGGAGATAGGTTACCCCCCAACTAATAAGATGTACAGTCCTCACTATATAACATAAAAGTATAAAAAAATTTAAGGTCTCTAGGAAACTACACCATTTTTTAAAGTATTGTTGTCGTAGTAAGATTGTCATGCGGTCATGGTATGCATGATTGCGAAAGCCCTCGGCGATCATGTTAAATGAGGCTTAATTTTGTCGCCCTGTAATTTTGGTCCATTTTCTTGATAGTTGAGCCTCGTCAAACCCCTTATTGAACTCCCCCATTTTGAAGGCTGCATTATCTCTAATTCTCAATGTTCTACTATTTTGGCTTCAAAATAAGTTCAAAGTGCCTGCAACAAGCAAAAAATTTTGCGGATTGGTCAAAAATAAATATCACGAACCAAAATTATGTATTATCTCCCATCTAGCACTTAATTTAAAATCATGTAACAATGCTCTTTTATTATTATTAATGCATCCACTTAGATCATTTGAATAGTTTACCCGAATTTCAATCACTATATCTTTGAGATTCTTAGGGCAAAGGTAAGGGCACAATGAAACAATTCTATCTCACCACTTGGAAGAGTTGAACCTCTTACTCAACTTCATATCAAACTTCCAAATAGAATCATTGGTTATTGGAGAGATTATTAATAAACAACTAGTTAAACTTCAGATTTTCCACTCTTGCTCTTTAAGTGAGGGAAGTAATTTTTCCCTTTTGAAAAAACATACGGCAAAATATAAAGATTTTGTGGCTTATCTTCAAAGATAATTATTTTCTCTAGTGGTTTGAATTTCATCACATCCAAGAAGCATAATGTAAAAAAGTGATTAGAATATGGCCATCTTCCAATCATCAAAGTCACATTCTTCTCACCCCGAAACAAACTAGATCCTTCACTAAGGATTTTCTTGGCTTTCTCATGCAACTCTAGTATTATTTCCTCAATTTTTGCATACTTTATTATTTTAGGTTTAGTTGATTGGCAAATAACCAAGACTTCTTCAACAACAATATCACTCTCATCTTCATTAGAATCCATTTTAGCACAATGATACATGTTCACTAGACTTTGGGCATCATATATGTAATACCCCGCATATTTCTAAGCTAGGAAGTGAATAAGTATTCCTACGTGTGAAATCTCCTATCCTGTGATTCATACTTGAGTACATGACTTATAATAAATATCCTAGTGATATGATAGATTATGATCCATTAAGCATGTTCATATGATTCATTTAAGGTAATACAAGCTAAGAGTTTTTGAATCCATCAAGTTTTAGAGTTCAATTTTGCAAGGGTCATCTTTGAACAAGTATAACTCGATATTAATGTGTTATTTTGGATTATTTAGACCCAAAAAATTGTAGAAAATCGAATTATCTTTCCAACAATACCAATTTCGTCTTAATCCAATACCTGAGCAAGAAGTTATGCCTATTTTCGTGAGAGACAATAAGTATAGGGGATTGATTAGGCGTCTCCCAACCCAAGAATAGGCGATTGGTTAGGCGCCGCCCAACCCAAGCATAGGCGATTGGTTAGGCTCCGCCCAACCAAAGCATAGGGGATCACTTGGGTACCGCCTAAGTCAATTCCAGGTGTAAAAAACACTCCATTTTGAGTTATTTTAAAGGTAATTAAGTCTTCAAATACTCCTTACACGCCCCTAAACTTAACCCTACAAAATATATAGCTTATAATCATATAGCTTATAATCATATTGCAACTAAAATAGAAAACCAACTATGGTTGTGTAACTAATCTTGAAGATCCGATTTCAAGGAAATTCCTCCGTCAATCATCAAGAATCTTTCCTTCTAAGGTATGCGTGTGTTGATTTATAGATCCCTTTCATCCATAAATCTCAAAAAAACTCTTTTTTATTATAAAGTATTATTTCTAAGTTATTGGGTGTTGATGATCATGTTATTGATATTGGGTGATTCCCAAGATGGAATCTTTATATGTTTTTTTGAATTCATGATATCATATGAGTTGGAAACATGTAAATATTTGTTTTTCATGATGTATAATTTGATGATTTGACCTATGCTTAAGATTTGCATATAAGGTGTTTTATAAAATGCCTAAGAAACTAAAAACCATGCAATATAGCTAAATTGTTACTAAGTGAAGGATTCATGATATGCCCTTACATTTCAATGACTTCTATGTTGATAATATGCCTTGTAAATGTTGTTGGAGTACTCATGACCTATTTTTATGAGATTATGCTATGTTTGCTTGCAAATCCTATTAATGAACAAGAAGTATGATACCATGCAATCCACATGAACTTCCATGCCATTGGTATGTGTTGCCAATATAATCATGCAATGAACATGATATTAAGATTTTGAAACTACTTCTATGTGATATGAAATCCTTTTTAGGCAATACATTATTGATAACCATGCTTAGTATGAGATCCCTACATATGATATTAGAAATTATGGACTCTACTCTTATGATCAAGTTGGTTATGTGTGTCAGTTTTCTTCCAGCGAGTCCTGAGGGTACTTGTACCCAAAAACTATAGTTGTGTGCCTAGAGCCATGTCGTGTTTCACAATATCTGAACTCAAGCTATGATTCGATAGACTTTAGTTAGTTATGTGACTCAAGAAAACCTCATGATCTTAGTCAGATATCAGATATCAGTAAAATTCCACCAGTCAATGAAATTCAGTAAGAGTAAGTTATGCACAGTTAGTTATTCATGTCCAGTCTCTCCAGATAGGAGTAGAGGTGTGCACCGAGTGAACCCCAGGATGGAACCTCACCTGTGAGTTTAGGGTTTGATTCTTAGTAGTCATCCTTGTGTTCCATAACTACGTAGCCAGTGTAGGTTGAGACATCTTAACCCATCAGATTAGGGTTGATGAGGTGGCTTAACCTGTCAGTTTAGGATTCCCACCGTTATCATTGAGTACCCGCTAGATAAGGGTCACTCACAGGTTGTCCTTAAACATGGCACAGTATTGACACCCCTCCAGTCGGTGAAGAGATTGGACCCCAGCTTAGACATAACGGCATACATGGGGCATGTCAGTTAAAAACTACTTCCCATAGTTTCAATAAAAGAACTCATGGTGTTCTTCAGATTTTAGTATATACAGGATTGTCAGATTTAGTCGTCCATGTTATCAGTTTTAGTATCGGTCCTGATAGATATCAGTAAACCATGTATTAGCTTACAGGTTATGCTATCATATGTTCACGGTCCCAGTTTTTATATATATGTGTTTGCACTCCCACATTCATATTAGTCAGTTAGTGTTGTTTATGCATGAAACCCTTTATATTCAGCCTACCTTCCTCGTATACTCAGTACTACAGTTGTATAGATGCATTTGTAAAATGGTGATTTCTTTTCATGTTACACCATAGGTTCCGAGACACGAGCTCTAGCCCAGCAGTAGCGGTAGCATTCCAGTCGCAGAGACACAGTGGGTCCTAATTGATTTGAGGACAATATGATTTGAGACATTTATTTATTTCTTTAGTTCAGTTTTATAGAGTTAGTTGGAGACATGTTCCTTCAACTCTTTATTCAAACAATTTAGAGGCTTTCAGATTTATGTTCAGATTGAGTTGTTTTGGGTATTTTCACCCACATTGTTTTATTTAGTTGAACCTTATGGCCTTACAGTTCTATGTATTCTACATTATTATATCATGATTTATAGTATATAGGTACAGATATCAGTCATGGGTTAGCTTGTGGTCCCTCGGGATCATGTGCACTGTGTAACATTCCAGTTTAGCAAATCGAGGTGTTACAAACATGATATCAGAGTCTAAGGTATAGTAGAGTCCTAGGAATTCTGAAAGCCACATCTAGTAGAGTCTTGTACATGGGTGTGTTGCGCACCACATTTTTGTGCGGGAAGCTATAACATGTTTTAGGAACAGTCCCTTTTCTTTATTATTCATATCGTGCTAGTGAGCATAATCACAAGTTAAACTGTCAGTCTAATCCATTATTCTCTTATTCCAGACCATGGTCCCAAAGAGAAGAAACCAGCTATCTCCTTAGCCCAAAGATCTTTTGGGCGAACATGTTTCCCATGCCGAGTTTAGAGCCACATTTACAACACTTGCTCAGTCTATGGTTGCACAGACTGAATGGCCACCAGTCATTCCAGCCAATCCAATGGCCACTCCTAAAGCAGCTAGGGGTCAGGACTTCACCCGGATGAACCCTACATTTTTCTATGGGTCTAATTTTGATGTGGACCCTCAGAAGTTCATTGACCAAGTCCAAAAGGTCATTGACATCATGGGTGTTACTTCTATTGAGAGTGCAGAGTTAGCCACCTACCATTTACAGGATGTTTCTCATGATTGGTACAAACAGTGGAAGTCTGAGAGGTAAGATAATTCTGGCCCTATTGAGTGGGAGAAATTTGTCATGGCCTTCTTAGATAGATTCTTTCCATAAAAGCTGAGGAAAGCCAAAGTTCTTGAGTTCATCAACCTCAGGTACGAGAATATGATGGTTAGGGAGTATTCTCTCAGATTTACTCAGCTAGCCAGGTATGCTCCTTGTGTGGTTGCAGACAATAGAGCTAAGATGACCAAGTTCGTGTTAGGGGTCAATGATAACGTGGTAAATGAGTGTATATCTGCGATGCTAATTGGTGATATAACCTTAGCTAGATTCATGAACCATTCCCAGTAAGTAGAAAAGAAGAAGTTTAAGAATAGGGAGAGACATAACAAGAGAGCAAGGTCAGGTAATTTTAACTTTGCTCACCCCAAGTTAGATGGAAGAAACCGTTCACAGTTTTACTCCAAGTCAGTCATTCCAGCTCCTTCCTCTGCCAGTGCTCCAGTGTCAAAGTTTAGAGACAACTATAGAATCAAAGTGTCAGGCTCTAAATCTCAGAGTAGTATTAGCAGTACCCGAATAAATCCCCTTTGTCAGACTTGTGGTAAGAACCAAAAGGGCATTTCCAGAGCCGGTAGTCATGTCCGTTTGCTTGTGGAAAGCCAGGCCACAGGATTAGGGAGTTTCTGTAGTTAAGTCTTTAGGATCAGTAAAATCATTCTACAGCTCAGTCCAGTCGCCCGAACCAGCAGGGTACCACTTCCAGTGCTACTAGTGAGCAACGATAAAATAGACTTTATGCTCTTCAGTCCTAACAGGATCTGGAAAATTCTCCTGATGTCGTTACTGGTATGTTACAGACTTTCCATGTTCATGTTTATGCTTTGCTAGACTCAGGTGCATCTTTATCTTTTGTTACTTCATACATAGCAAGAGATTTCAGAATTAGTCCCAAAGTCCTAGTAGATCCCTTCTCAGTCTCTACCCCAGTGGGTAAAACCATCATAGCCCGATTGGTATACAGGAACTGCCTGGTTATGATATCTCACAAATCCATGTTAGAAGATTTAGTAGAGTTAGGGATGACTGATTTTGATGTCTTTCTCGACATGGATTGGCTTCATTCCTACTATGTCACAGTCGACTGCAGAAATAGGATAGTTCAGTTTCAATTCTCAAATGAGCCCATCCTAGAGTGGAAGGGTAGCATTTTAGCGTTTAAGGGTCAACCTGTTTCCTGCCTTCGGGCAAGGAAAATGATTTCTAAGGGGTATCTGTATCATCTCGTGCATGTTAAAGATTCCAGTTCTGAATATCCCAGCCTCGAAAAAGTCCCTGTTGTTAATGAATACTCAGATGTCTTTTTTAAAGATCTTTCAGGCATTCCTCCCAAAAGGGAAATAGACTTCGGCATAGACCTTCTTCGGAATACTCAACCTATTTCTATTCCGCCATACAAAATGGCACCAACAGAACTCAAGTAACTGAAAAATTAGTTGAAGGATCTCTTAGATAAGGGATTCATCAGACCCAACATTTCCCCATGGGGTGCGCTAGTATTATTCGTGTGCAAGAAAGACGGTTCTCTCAGGATGTGTATTGATTACCGTCAACTCAACAAGGTCACAGTCAAGAATAGATATCCTCTTCCCAGGATTAATGATCTATTCGACCAAATTCAAGATGCCAGTTACTTCTCCAAGATAGACCTCAGATCAGGCTATCATCAGCTCAGAGTTAGAGAATGTGACATTCCGAAGACAGCTTTCCATACTCGGTATGGTCACTTTAAATTTTTAGTCATGTTATTTGGTATTACTAATGACCCTTTAGGTTTTATGGATTGGACATGTTTGTCATAGTCTTCATAGATGATATTCTGGTCTATTCTCGCACAGAGCGTGATCATGCAGACCATCTAAGGATTGTTCTTCAGACTCTCAGGGATCACCCATTATTCGCTAAGTTTAGAAAGTGAGAATTTTGGCTAAGATCAGTAGCATTCCTTGGCCATATTGTATCCGGTGACGGCATTAGAGTAGATGCTCAAAAAATTGAGGCAGTAAGAAACTGGCCCAGACCCATATCTCTATCAAATATTAGGAGTTTCTTGTGTTTGGATGGCTATTACAGACGGTTTGTCAGGGGATTTTCTTCTATTGCATCTCCTATGTCTAGATTGACTTAGAAGAAGATTAAGTTTTAGTGGTCAGATTCATATGAGAAGAGCTTTCAAGAGTTGAAGACTCGACTCACCTATACTCTAGTTCTAGCTATTCTAGATAGTTCAAATGGTTTTGTAGTCTATTGTGATACATCTAGAGTGGGTTTAAGTTGTGTCGTCATGCAGTATGGTAAGGTCATAGCCTACGCCTCTGGAAAGTTAAAGCCACATGTGAAGAATTATCCTACTCATGATCTTGAGTTAGCAGTGGTAGTTTTTTCCTTGAAGGTTTGGAGGCATTATCTCTATAGAGTTCATGTAGATATCTTCACAGACCATAAAATACTCCAGTATGTATTTTCCCAGAAAGATCTCAATCTTCGCTAAAGAAGGTGGTTAGAGCTCTTGAAGGATTACGACATAAGTGTTCTTTATCATCCCGCAAGGCCAATGTTGTAGCTGACGCTCTCAATCGACTCTCTATGGGTAGTATTTCTCACATTGAGGATAGTAAGAAAAAGATGGCTTAGGAGATCCATCAGCTTACCAGACTAGGCGTTCACTTAGTTGATTCTTCAGAGGGTGGTGTATGTGTTCATCGTAGTTTAGAGTCATCTCTAGTTTTCGAGGTGAAAGAGAAACAAGACATGGATCCTAGCCTTTTCAAGCTCAAAGAGTCAGTTCAGAATCAGAAAGCCAAGGTTTTCTCCCAAGGGGGAGATGGTGTTCTTCGTTGTCAGGGTCGTCTATGTGTTCTAAGTGTAGATTAATTGAGGCAGCGAATACTTGTAGAAGCATATCATGCGCGATTCTCTATTCATCCAGGGGCCACTAAGATGTACCGCGACATATGGGAGATCTATTGGTGGAGTGGGATGAAGAGAGATATTGTAGAGTTTGTGGCTAAGTGCTCTACATGTCAGCAGGTTAAGATAGAGCATCAAAAACCTAGTGGTTCGATGCAAGAGTTCACCATTCCTACTTGGAAGTGGCAAGAAGTTAACATGGACTTCGTGACTGGTTTGGCTTAAACTCTTCATCAATATAATTCAGTTGGGGTCACTATATATAGAATGACCAAGTCAGCTCATTTTCTTCCTGCTCGTACTTCTTATTCCACCGAGGATTATGCCAAAATCTATATTAGGGAGTTAGTCAGGTTACACGATATTCCACTATCTATCATCTCAGACAGAGGTACCCAGTTCACTTCTCACTTTTGGAAAGCAATCCAAAAAGGTCTCGGTACCCAAGTCCATCTCAGTACATCATTTTATCCTCATACAGATGGTCAAGCAGAGGACCACTCAGACTTTTGAATATATGTTAAGGGCGTGTGCAATTGACTTCAAGGGAAGTTGGGATGACCACTTTCCTTTGGTTGAGTTTGGATACAATAATAGCTATCATTCTAGTATTTAGATGGCTCCATTTGAAGCTCAATATAGTAGAAGATATAGATCTCCGATTGGTTGGTTCGAAGTTAGTGAGGCCTCAGTCATAGGTCCTGAATTAGTATTCGATGCCTTAGAGAAAGTTCAGTTTATTAGAGAGAGGCTCTGGGCTGCTCAGAGCCGACAAAAGTCCTATGTAGATGTTCATAGAAAGGATCTCGAGTTCAAGGTCAATGACTATGTCTATCTAAATATCTCTCCCATGAAGAGAGTGAAGAGGTTCGGCAAGAAAGGGAAAATCAATCCTCAGTATGTCGGTCCCTTCAGAATTCTTTGTCGCTTCGGCAAGGTAGCTTATGAGCTTGAGTTACCTTCAAATCTAGCCTCAGTCCATCCAGTCTTCCATGTCTCATTTCTAAAGAATTGTATAGGTGACCCAGCAGTTGTTGTCCCTATTCACAGCATCGACATTCAGAACAGCCTCTCTTATGAAGAGATTCCAGTTGAAATATTAGATTATCAGACTCATAGATTGCGGAACAAAGAAGTCTCTCTAGTTAAGGTTCTTTGGCTAAATCAGTCTCATGAGGGAGCTACTTGGGAAGCAGAAGCAGATATGCATACCAAGTATCCTGACCTCTTCCCCGCCAATTCAGATCAAGCTCAAGGCAACAGTTCTCCTTAATCTTATTCAGTTCACATTCATGTTTCCAGTATAAACTTGGTACCTATTAACCGTTTCATACTTAGTCATCCATTCAAGTATCAGTTGTTCGTGCATCAGATATGCGTGAGTTCAATATGTTTAGCATGTCAGTCATGAGATCAAGTTGTAGTTCTTCTTGTTCAGTTTAGGTTCTATCATCTTGTATGCCTTCTCAGTAATTCTCATTCGAGGACGAATGTTTCCAAGGAGGAGATATTATAATACCCCGCATATTTCTAAGCTAGAAAGTGAATAAGTATTCCTACGTGTGAAATGTCCTATACTATGATTCATACTTGAGTACATGACTTACAACGAATATCCTAGTGATATGATAGCTTATGACCCATTAAGCATCTTCATATGAGTCAATTAAGGTAATACAAGCTAAGAGCTTTTCAATCCATCAAGTTTTAGTGTTTGATTTTGCAAGGGTTATCTTTGAACGAGTATAACTCGATCTTAATGTGGTGTTTTGGCTGATTTAGACCCACAAAATTGTAGAAAATCGAATTAGCTTTCCAAAGATACCAATTTCTCCTTAATCCAATACCCGATCAAAAAGTTATGCCTATTTTCGTGAGAGACAGTAAGCATAGGTGATTGATTAGGCACCGCCCAACCCAAGAATAGGCGATTGGTTAGGCGCCGCCCAACCCAAGCATAGGCGATTGGTCACGCGCCGCCCAAACCAAGCATAGGCGAACACTTTGGCTCCTCCTAAGTCAATTCCAGGTGTCAAAAATACTCTGTTTTGAGTTATTCTAAGGGTAATTAAGTCTTCAAATACTCCTTACAAGTCCCTAAACTTAACCCTATGAAATAGATAGCTTCTAATCATATTGCAACCCTATTTTCATCTCAAAGCTCATCATCCAAGATCACAAAAATAGAAAAACAACTAGGGTAGCGTAACTATGATTGAAGATCCAATTTCAAGGAAATTCCTTCGTCAATCATCAAGAATCTTTCCTTCTAAGGTATGTGTGTGTTGATTTATGAATCCCTTTCATCCATAAAGCTCAAAAACCCTCTTTTTCATTATAAAGTATGATTTTTATGTTGTTGGGTGTTGATGATCATGTTGTTGATATTGGGTGATTCCCAAGATGGAATCTTTATATATTTTTGTGATATCATGATATCATATGTGTTGGAAACATATAAATATTTGTTGTTCATGATGTATAATTTGATGATTTCACCTATGCTTAAGATGTGCATGTAAGGTATTTTATAAAATGCCCGCAAAACTAGAAACCCTGCAATATAGCTAAAATGTGACTAAGTGAAGGATTCATGATATGCCCTTACGTTCCAATGACTTCTATGTTTATAATGTGCCTTGTAAATGTTGTTGGAATACTCATGAACTATTCTTATGAGATTATACTATGTTTTCTTGCAAATCCTACTTATGAAAAAGATGTATGATAACCATGCAATACACATGAACTTCTATGCTATTGGTATGCGTTGCCAATATGATTATGCAATGAACATGATATTAAGATTGTGCAGGTACTTCTATGTGATATGAAATCCTTTCCATGCAATACACTGTTGATAACCATGCTTAGTATGAGATCCCTACTCATGATATTATAAATTATGGGCTCTACACTTATGATCAAGTCAGTTATGTGAGTCAGTTTCCTTCCATCGAGTCCTGAGGGTACTTGTACCCAAAAACTATAGTTGTGTTCCTAGAGCCATGTGATGTTTCACAATATCCGAACTCAAGCTATGATTCCATAGACTTCAGTTAGTCATGTGACTCAGGAAAACCTTATGATCTTAGTAAGTTCTGAGATATCAGTATTATTCCACCAATCAACGGAATTCAGTAAGAATAAGTCATGCACAGTCAGTTATTCATGTCCAGTCCCTCCAGATGGGAGTAGAGGTTAGCACCGAGTGAACCCAACGATGGGAACTCGCCCGCCAGTTCAGTGTGTGATTCTTAGTAGTTATCCCTGTGTTCCAAAACTACGTAGCCAGCATAGGTTGAGTCATCTTAACCCGTTAGATTAGGGTTGATGAGGTACCTTAACCCGTTAGTTTAGGGTTTCCACCGTTCTCATTGAGTACCTGCCAGATAAGGGTCACTCACAGGATCTTTTTACCCGTGGCATAGTATTGACACCCCTCCTGTCGGGGCAGAGATTGGACCCCAGTTTAGCCCTAACGGCATACATGGGGTATGTCGGTTAAACATTACTTCCCACAGTTTCAGTATCAGTCTCAGTAAAAGAACTCAGGGCGTTCTTCAGATTTTAGTATATACAGGATTGTAAGATACAGTCGTCCATGTTATCAGTTTTAGTATCAGTCATGACAGTTATTAGTAAACCATGTATTAGCTTACAAGTCATGTTATCACGTATTCATGGTCCCATTTTCTATATATGTGTGTTTGCACTCCCACGTTCATATTAGCCAGTCAGTGTTGTTCATGCATAAAACCCTTTATGTTCAGCCTACCTTCCTTGTATACTCAGTACTCCAGTTGTACTGACGCATTTGCACTATGGTGCTTTGTTTTCATGATAGACCATAAGTTCTGAGACTCGAGCTCCAGCCCAGCAATAGCGGTAGCATTCCAGTCGCAGAGACACAGTGAGTCCTCATTAATTCGAGGACAATATGATTTGAGACAATTATTTATTTCTTTAGTTCAATTTTACGAAGTTAGTTGGAGACATGTTCCTTCAATTCCTTATTCAAACAGTTTAGATTCTTTAGGATTTATGTTTAGATTTACGTTCAGATTGAGTTGTTTTGTTTATTTTCACCCACATGGTTTTATTTAGATGAACCTTATGGCCTTATAGTTCTATGTATTCCGCATTATTATATCATGATTTGTAGTAAACAGGTACAGATATCAGTTATGGGTTAGCTCGTGGTCCCTCGGGGTCATGAGCACCGTGTAGCATTCCGGTTCCGCGAATCGGGGTGTTACAATATACTTTAATTATTACATTTAATTTTGTCAATTTTCAAATGGCCATTTCCACTTTAATCCACACTTTACATTTCTCAACATACAACTTGATGGCTTTGTCCACCATTAGTAACACACTATTAATTTGACCGTTTTGGACTTCAGGTTGTTAATATTAGTTTATTATCCACTAATGGCTCACGATTTCTTCATTTTCAAGTTTTTCTTCATTTTGGTGCAGTTCATTTATGTTGTCCACTTTTTTTGATCAACCACATGGCTTGATATCACTTCTTGATTAACCTCATTTTGATGATTGCGAAGATTCATGGCACTTGACCATTCGGCCTCCTTACCCATATCTTCTTCCTTTTGACTTTTCTTTCCAAATTTCACCATGGATTTATGAAAGATATGCATTTCCTCTACCAATGTAGTTACTTGATCCGCGATAGTTAGATGCATTGCTTCAACACCATCATATTCAGCCCATTGTTCTTCCTTTATAACATCATGAAACCTATAAAATTCATAAGAAGAACTATCGTTTTTGTTAAAATAACTAGGGAAGAGGGCATTTGGATAATCACTCCAATGTCAATCTCGACCACCTATAAAGAAAAATCATACTCCCAATAGGAGATGGTGCACACACCTCTTTTTAGGGAGCATATTTATAATTTTGCGAAAAGCGTGGTCCACCATAATATAGACATAGATTATCAGGATAAGATTTGCAACCACCAAATGCATATTCATTCAAAGATTCCATAGTGCTAAGTAAACAAAAATAAAAATCTACCGAACACAAGAAACAAAAGAAAATTACAAAAAAATATTCACATTTTTGAATTAAAATAAGTAAGCTAAAATTCCAAACTAACTCAATATGCCAATTGTTCCCTAGTAAACTGTCATTTTGTATAACACTCAACTTACACATCAACTTATGTGTATGGCAGTCGTAGTCAATATAATACCCAACTATGTTTCTTGGTCAAATCCAGTAGGAACAAAATGAATGGTGATCGAGTTAATTCAAAATAATAGCTACTTCCTAAATTCAAATATGAGATACAAATATTTGGGGATTTTCAAACTATTTAAAAAGTATAACAATTTTTGGGGCTTCTAGAGGACTAACTTGAGGCTAAGAATAATTAGAGCACAATCAATTAACTGGGAATCATTGGGTAATACCATTCTAGGTGAGAACTTATGTATGGCTAATTGAGAATTTATCCAAATTTAGCTATAGGCGAGGGTAGAGGTATTAGTCTTAATATATCAATAAAACACTAAATTTCACTCAAGGTTCGTTTGAACACCACACTAGCATAGGAAAATAACCAATCCTCAACCTCAATAAGCCCTTTATTTCTAGGATATTACAATTAGATTAGTTATCTCAAACAATATCCTTATTTGTAAGATGATGCCATACCACCAGCTAACTAAAGTAACTATTTCCAAACACACCTCACCCAATACCTCTCTTTTAAAGATGGTATGACATCCAAGGTAATTTTTGTTTTCTCCCACAATTCTAAGATCAAGCATGGGGTGAAAGCAAAACCCACAACAAATTGGTAATTTGGAGGATAAATCACCAACACCAATACATTAATCAAAACAACTTCAAACATAACCCCAAGAGGACAATTTAACTACTAAAAAGGGTAGAAAGTAAATATATACAAAACTATCCATTAAGTTAATCCATGAAAGATAAAGAGAATGCAAATCAAAACTTTAAGTTTCAACAAATCTTTAATGAAAATTGTTAATCTTTCACTAAAGAGTTACTCTAATGTCCTCTTACCTCAAGAAAAGTATAATGATTTTTCAAATGATGATAAAATAGATAGATGGGTCAAGGATGATTAATTTCTAAAAAGCATTAGGTCATGTAGGATTTTGGGAACCAAATTTGTCAATTTCTACTTCTGCCCTTGAATCTTTCCCTCTTCATTATAATCACTCACACTTGACCACATTCGCTACTCCCGCAACCTCAATGAGAACCTCCTGATCAATAAGTCTTGGCGGGATGTTGGATCAAGATTGCAACCCTCAAGAAGCAATCACAGCATATGAGGATCGACCTCTAGGCTTGATTTCCTTCTTTAATTCTTTTTGCTCATATTTTTTCTCTATTATTTTTTACCTTAGCTTATTTTTATCAAGTTTCTTTCACAAATTACAAACACAGGGAATTAATGAAATTCAATAAAGAATTAGCCTTATGAACATAATTATGTCATCATAATTTGCTTGAATTTTGATAAAAATGAGTGGAAAATTTGACACTCATCAGGATGTCTATTAGTTGAAGCATCTTTACCTGCAAAATAAAATGTAGGACCTCCATTAGAGACAATAGTATTAAAATACGTACTAAATATGTATTGCAAAAAGTAAATATACATAATACAAGAGCTCAATTATAAACAACCATTGCATATAATTGTGCAAATAAAAAACTATTGCATATACTTGTGGGATCACATACAGTATATTATTTCTTCTTATTACCCTAATTAATTCATAATCATTTTAGGCTATGATACAAATGACCAACAGTTCAGTGGTAAATGCATAAATTAGGTTAGATCCTCTAGGCTTGCGCCTTTTTGCTCTCATCTTTACAAATAGATTGGGATTTAGGCATGCTAAGCTTTCACTTCTAACTAATATATCCTTTAACCTATGTTTTTAGGGATCCTTTTATGATGAATTTGAGTTTTAACTGCCTATGAGGATAGGCTCTTTAATTTGGACCTAGTTCTGATTCGCGTGGTTAACTATATTACTTTTTAGTTGGACATAGAAAATAGACATTGTTGAAGAGTATTCTAGGAAAGTTGTATCTCTCTCTTTGACCTACACTAAGTTTTATTAGGTTTCATTAAAGAATCATACACCTTGTAGCCTTAGATAACATCTGAGAAATCAATTCTTCAGATTTAAGCAGGATTCTATGATCGTTTTGGAGTATGTGACTTGGTTTCATGAGTTAGTTGGTCATAATACAACTACCTTACACCCGAGTATAATGGTTTAATGTTTTTTTTAGGTACCAAGTCTTCCTATTTCTATGTCTACTTTGAGTTTTGTTTCTACTAGCATGTCATTTAATATGGTCATTGATTATGCTCAGGCCATCAATGAGGCATATCACAAGTCCTACGGGGGCAGCACTTAGAGAGAACATTTCTAGGGTGGTTTAACTAGGAACTTAAGTGGCTCCTAATTCACAGACAGAGGTTCTTAGGGTAGGTACCCTCAATATTATCTTATAATATAAGGTTAGTCTAATTGATTCATACATGTTAAACTTTGGATTACTAATAGGAGCTATCCTAGTTACAATGATCATATAAGCTAAAGAAGCGACCAATTTTCGAGATGCATATTTTGGGATTTCTAGAAAAGGTTGCTATTTTCAGTCAGCCATATCTACTAGGTAAAGCGCAACGCCCGAGGCATGCTATGAATATGGAACCTTTGGCTACTATTTTATAAAGTTTCACTTATGTGGTATAGTTATGCCTATAGCGCTAAGTGGTCCATCCATTAAGATAGTGCAACCCATAACTAAAGGTGGTATGCCGGGTTATCAAGGTAGTCCTCAAGGTTCTCAAGGAGATCCTCAGGAAAGTGGGATATGTGATTGTTCTTTCACGTAGCCAGGTGGCCAGGGAGGTCATTTATATTTTGTACCTAGTATACCTGAGGTACATTATTTAGATGTTGTTAGTACAAGAATGGTCTCAGCGTGCCATCATCTAGCTTTTACATTATTTGAACTGGAATCCACTTATCAATATATGTCTATGGATTATACACTACGTTAGAGTTATCTTGGGAGTCTTTATTTGTGCCATTGAATGTAACTACTCATGTTGGTGATTCTTTAGTAGTGGATGGGGTTTATATATATTATGTTATGAAGGTTTAGGAGTCTGATAATAAGGTAGGCGTTATTGTGTTAGATATGGTGTGCTTTGATATAATTCGAGGAATCGACTAGTTATTCCCTATCTTGCGATCTTTGATTATTTTGCCAAGATTGTTTTCTTACCCATGATTTTTGTACCAACAAATGTGTGGAAAGGATCTATAAGTTGCGCATCAAAACATAGATAATTTTTAATGTTAGGGCTAGGAGACTTATATCGAGGGTTGTGAGTCTTATCTATTTTACATTCATGATGTTTCTATGGAGATTCCTTCACTTGATTCTATTCCTTTAGTGCTCAATATGGTAATAGTGAAGAATAAGTTTTTTATTCCTCATATTTATGACTAATTTGAACAACTTCATACAGTGATGATATTCTCTAAGATAAACTGGTGGTCCAGTTACCACCAATTTATGATTTAGGTTGATGAAATTTCAATGAAGGTTTAAGAGTCTGAAAATTAAGTAGGCATTTTTGTGTTAGATATGATGTGTATTGATATAATTCTAGGCATTGATTTGTTATTCCTAACTTGCGATCTTTGATTGTTTTGCCAATATTGTTATCTTACCCATGCTTGGCATACTAACATTTATGTGGAAGGGATCTATAATCTGCGCATCAAAACACTGATTATTTTTTATGTTTAGGCTAGGAGACTTATATCAAGGGTTGTAAGTCTTTATCGTTTTTATATTTGTTATTTTACTATGGAGATTCCTTCTCTTGATTCTATTCCTTCAGTGTCTCCATAAGTTGATAGTAAAGAATAAGTTTCTTATTCCTCATATTGATGTCTTATTTGAAAAAATTTAGGGAGTGATGGTGTTCCCTAAGATTAACTGGTAATCCAGTTACCACCAATTTGTGATTTAGGATGATGAAATTTTAATGATAACCTTTTGAGTTCGCTATAGACATTATCAATTCCTAGTAATGTCTTTTGGTTTGATCAATACCCAGTTGTATTCATGGATTTGATGTACAGTGTGTTTAGACGTAAATTAGACTTCTTCATAGTTATGCTAATCAATGACATTCTAAATTATTCAAATAATAGGGAGGAGCATAAGTAGTATTTGAGGATTGGGCTCTAGACTGTGAGCAATCATAGGCTTTTTTGCAAATTATCAAAGTTCAAGTTGTAGCTTAAGTCTGTTAAATTCGTACGACATGTGATTTCTACGAATTAGATTATGGTAGATCAAATGAAAATTGAGTCTATTCATTATTTTATCAGACCTAAATTTCCATATATGTTCATTACTTCATTGTGAGATCTACATTTATCACCTTAATACTTAAGACCTTATGACTAAAAGTGAGCTTAATTCACGATAGCATAAATAGAAGGAGTAGCTGAAGGAAAATGACATCTCTATTATATACCATTCGAGGAAAGCGAATATATTTGCAGACGCCATTCATCGAAAGGTGGTGTGTATAGGTAGCTTGGATTCTATTTTAGTTTGTGAGCGACCACTTGTGTAGGACATATAATCCTTAGCTAACTTGATGGTTAGACTTGACATTACAAACTCAAGAGGATCCATGCAAGTTAAGAGACTATATCTCTTTTATTTTAGTAGATTTAGAGTCATCAATTTATGGATAGTGAACTTTGTAGCATTCGTAGTTAGGTGATGAGGGGTGATCTAAGAGGGATACAATTGATTATAAGGGCATTATGAAATATAGTAGGCAATATTTATGTTTTGAGGTTTGGATACTTGATTTAGCTTATATAGCTTGAGGCTAAAAACTACAGATACTGTATTCACCTTGGTAAACTAAGATGTATAGATATTTGAGGCAACAGTTCTTGTGGAGTGGCATGATGAGAGATATAGAAGAAATTTTAGCTCGTTGCCTATGTTTCCAGTAGGTGAAGGCAAAGCACCAGGGGCCTTTTAAGTTAATTCATAGATTACATATTCTGAGGTGGAAGTAGGAGCGGATCACTATGGTCTTTGTTAGCAGTTTTCCTCGCACCTCCTGTGGTTCAGATGGCATTTAGGTAATTGTAGACAGGTTGACCAAATCATCATATTTCCTTCAAAGTTATATACCCTTCGGTGCTGAGAGGATTACCCATATCTTTTTTGGCGAGATAGTTTCCTTACATAGACTACCATTTTCTATTTTTTTAGAAGGGAGTTCGATGTTCACGTTATCTTTTAGAGGGTCTTTATGGAGGAATTGGGTATTCAGGTGGACCTTAGCACCTTTTAATCCTTGGACCAATGGATTGTAAAATTTGAATATTCAGGATTTCGACGATATGTTATGAGCTTATGTTACTGACTTAGGAGGTCAGTGGGAGAAATAGTTGTCTTTAGCAGAGTTCTCTAATAATAATACATAAGATTTCTTTGTCATTTCAAGATACTTTGCACAGTTGGAGAGTGGATTATGAGTTAGCCTTACCACTCGATTTTCCCATTGTTCATCTAGTTTTTCATTTTTCTTTCTTGTAATGTTATATCAGTGATGATTTATATTGTAACGATCTGAACCATGGCCTAGTTGTTATGGGTATCTCAAGACCACCATAAGTGGAAGACCACCCCCTTATCCTAATATCAAGAACACAATAAAGAGTATTGTGGAAGCCAACTAATGAGTAATAAGAAGAATAGATAATTAAATGCAAACTCTATAAATCGACACTAACAACCAACCCATATCTGTCCACAAAATCCTATAAAACCAGAATATCAATCTAAGTCAGAACAAGCCCCCGACTATGACAAAAGGAATCAAATATTACTAAGACAGTATTAGAAATAATAAAATTATTGACCTTCCTAAGGATGAAGTCTCACCACTTTACAGCAGATCCACAGTAATATTGAATCAGCTAACACTGCATAAGAGTAAAATAAAATCCCTCGAACCCTACTTCATGAAATTATACAGTGTCCAGGGATGGTCAGTATGATAAGAACTGGTGTGAAACTCAGGGATTAGGGATAAAATAATGTCAATGTCAAATCTATCAAAAACCACATGCACAACATTTAAATTTACGTATATAGGATGCCTAGATAGGGACAAGGAACATGAACATGATAGTTTAAGACATTAACATGAATTTTGTAGATCACTCCATTCTAATGGCACCCACAGGCTACATGGGTTCAGCTTACTCTGGTAAAAGGATGCCAAGTGTATGTTAGCCGCAAAAACCAAGGAATCAGAAAGAAAGGCTAAAGAAACCAATGCTCTAGCCATCCAAATATATAATGTGTGAACTAAGAACATGGTCATATAGACCCTCATTCCAGTGAAAATGGTTGCTAGTGTTAGTTCCCTAGAGACTACACCTTCATGGTGAGCTACACAATCCACTTTAAGACCAAATTAAAATAGTTTTCACATAAAACCAACCATTAACTCAAGAGTCCTCTATTAAGACATTTACCACTTTGTATAATGATACATATTATGCTTAAAATATTATACAAGTATTCCATTCCGAGCTATGTAACCATTTGATTGCCAAGTTCTATTAAAAAATCAAAACAATGGCCACCAAAGACCTTCCAATCTGCTTTGTCTATTTATCCATTAAGCCTATGCAATGGGTTCATAAGTAAGCTAAATTATGCAAATATATGTGTTGAAAACAAAATATACAATATGGGTTGAGGTTCTTGACCTTACCAGTCCAACATTCATCAAAATTTTGAAACCCATGTCCCCATTCCGTTTCCCATAAAAATGCACCCCTTTAGTCCAAAAATATTAAATAAAACATAAATTATCAATTTAAAACATAGGAAAAGTAATTCAAGTAATACCATTAACAATGAAACAACCCTATTTCAAACCCATCTTTTTAAATTATATTGATAATTAGTAAATAAATGGAACGTTTAAACATAAAGTTAGGGGCCGAGATATATGCCATAAATACACAAGAAATTGAAGACAATTCAAATTTTGGAGACTAGAGTAATGATTTCTTGAAAAACCTATAGATCTTTCTTGGTTTAGGTGGTAGATAATAAAGTAGGAGTGTTTGTTCATCAAAAGTGAAGGGTAAAATGTCACTTGTAGTTTATATGTCGTGGAAAGGGTGAAAATACAAAATCCCCTCAACCAAAGAAGAAAAAGTAGTGATTTTAACACAAAACTGTGCCACGCTAATATGGCTAGAGGCTATTCTTCGCTCCACACCACTGTCATGGAACTCCACTAGTGTGGCACAGAACTAACGTAGAGGTACAATTTACATTACAAATGCGGGAGGGTCAAAAATAAAATCATCAAAGTTTTATGGTGTCTTACATTATTCTTTCTTTGGATCATTCGTCCTTTAATGAGGAGTTAGGTTATTTTTAGCATGATTATAGTAATAGTACATCAAAACTAAATGACAAATTCAAAAGGGGAAAAAATTATACCTCAAGCACATTCGTCCAACAAGGGAACTAGATGTACGTAGCCTTCATTACTTCCTCAACTTTTAATGTAGATTCTTCCACCATATCGTTTCTCGAAAACCTTACCTGATACTACATCCATTTTCATCAATCTACAAACTTACCTTTCCAATATCTCAACTGGTACCACCTTATAAGATAAAGAATTTTTAACACTAACATACTCAGTCGGTGCTATCAAGAAAGGATCACTCACACTCTTTTTCAACATAGGACACATAGAAAATGGAAGAATAGAAGCCAAATATGCTAGTAACTCTAACTCATAAGCAGTATTCCCAACTCTCCATAAAATAAGGTATGCACTAACATGTAGGGATGAAGCTTCCCCTTTTTCCTAAACCTCATGACTCTTTTCATTGGAGAAACCTTCAAGAACACCCAACCACTAACACCAAACTCGAAGTCCATTCTTCATAAGAATTTTGGTGAGTTTAAGCATTCTTAAGTCTTTATGTAATCATTTTCACCTTATCTATGGCTTGGTAACCAAGTTAGGACAAAACAACTTACTCTCATAGACCTCAAACTATCGAATAGGAGACATACATATTCTACGATTAAGAGCCACGAAAAGAGCTATTTTGATGTTATAATGGTGACTATTATAGTAGGTGAATTAAATTAGAGGTAAATGATCAACCCAGCTAACTTTAAAATAAATCACATACATATTCTACTATTAGTTTGTTTCTCTTGTCCATCCATTTGAGGATGGAAAATGGCTCTAAAGTTAAACTTTGTACCCAAATAATTCTAAAACAAACACCAAAAAGGAGAAAAAAATGTGTATCTTAATCTGAAATAATGAACACAGCCGTTACATGCAACTTGACTATTGATGAGTGGTGATTTCACCACTTATTTGCACCAAATATTTGTGCACTCTATCATGATTTATATAGTAAAATGATACATTATCATGATTTAAATGCACTAATTACCAAATTTTGTAGGTATATAGTTGAAAAATGTTAAAAGATATAGATCAGAGCTAAAAAGGGGTTAAATAAAAGAAAAAAGATGGTAGCTGGAGACCTAGGGAAGTTAAGCCTCAATTACCATGACTGCGGTCCTCCGGCCATAAAAAATAAGAAGGTGAACTTTATCTCTTTTATCCTTGATTATTTATACAGTAGGGACACTGCTATCCATTCAGATGGGGGTGTCTTCTTATTCATATGATTTGGGCCTTTATTATTGATATTTCTGCATACTTTTCTAATCTTTTTGGATGATTCTTAGATTTATTTGGGTTGTTATATTAGGTCACTCTGATGGAGTCAACCCTTTCATGGATTTGTTACTTGGTTCTTGGTTTGCAACTTTAATTTAGTTTTAATCTACGAGTTTTTCCTTATGATAGACTGAGTGACAATATTCTTAAGGGTAAAACACCATGATTAGGATTTTAACCATGGCTGTAGAGGAAGTCTGAGTACCTGTGGCATCATGGTCAAAGCAAGAGAAGACTGAGTATATGTGGCATTCATGATTTGAGGATTGCACACATACCCATTGGCGATGTCTAAGTAGCCATGTGGGTGGTCCCCCCATATTAGAGAAAAATCATGAGACATCAACTTGGGTTGTTTTCGTGATTAACAAATTATGCTTGTTGCAGATGCAAAGCAAACAACCTTTCCATCTGAATTTTTTTTGAAATTCAAGGGCATAGATGTAAGCAACCTTGTGACAAAACTTTTCCTCTTTCTATGACTCAAAGAATTAACTTCGAAATAATAGTGAATACTCTATCTTTGTCTCGATAAGGATAATGAAAAAATAAAACCCCCTTAGCGAGATTCAAATACCAGGTATGTTAGCTTAATTATCAATATCTCTTTTCTATTTGCACCTTCTATAACTTTTCCTATTAGTCTTTCAAAGATAAATTTTGATTGTGTTTTGTTGGTTAAATGATCATAGGCTATTTTGTGATATTGAAAGCCCACTCTAGCCTAAAAACCTACCAATACATAGGAGTTACCCCTAGTCACCCTTTTTGAGCCTTTGGATTTTTCTTTGGCTAAAATATTACAAGTTGTGACCTTTCTTTTTGTCTCTTTTTAACCTTATCCTCCTTGAACTTCAGGACACAAATTGTGGCTAAAACCCTAAGTACAGGGTGGCGGAAATTGAAGGAAATATAGTTGCACCATGAATTCATAAAAAATGCCTAAGTACTTAAGTAAATAAATCATTTTGATTTGAAGAAAGAAAAGATCCCACAAAGGAATGAAAGGTATCGTTTATTTACATTAAAAAAGAGAAGGGTTTAACCCTATTGTCCAAAGTTTATATCCTACCCTTCCTTAAAACTATATTACAAGCTCAAAAAATCATTTGTGATTATTAACTGAGTGTGGTCATTGTAGTGGCGATTGAAAAATAGGGGCAATCCTATGGCATAGTACATGTTAATATGGAGAATTTCTTGAGAGAGAGGGTGTTTGCATTTAAATTTCCTTGTTTTATGATTAGTAACAAGGTATGTGGAATCTTCTTTCTTGTGAGGGGGCATGTGAACAAGTTGAGGTGGGTGATTTTGTCATCAATCGGACAAAGAGATAAAAGGGGTATAACTTGGTTATAATCCAAAAGTAAGTTAGTTCTATATTGTTAGTGGTTGTTACATGGTTGCTCCATTAAGTCTATTGCATCTTTCAAATATTCCATTTCATTGAGAAGTGTTGTTGAAACCATTTTGCCCAAGTGCAAAGAGGTTTTTATGGTAGCCATCAAGTTTAAGTCATTTTGATCATTGGGTCATAGAATGCGGTAATCATATGTAATTGTCTCATAGAAAAAGGTGGTGTAGCTTGAGGACAAGCAAAGTTTTAAGTTGGGGTGTTGATGAGTGGTGATTTTACCACTCATTTACAATAAGCATTTGTTCATACTACCATGATTTGTATGAGAAAATGAGACATCATCATGATTTAAATGCAGTAATAACCATATTTTTTTAAGTATATAGTTTATAAGGTTAAAATATGTGGATCAGAGCTGAAAAAGGGTCAATTGGAAGATAAAGGAGTGCAGCTGAAGACATGGAGCAGTTCAGCCTCAGTCAAGATAGTCAGCATAATGCAATCATGGATTACAATTGTAGTTGGGTAGCCACGACGCGGTCAAACCTTTGCGGTCATAGTTTAAGGGAAATGTAACCCAGGGCAGATTTAAAAAATTGAATAGATGAATCCCAATTCATATATAGGCTAAACCCATTTCTTCTATGGACATTGCTTACCTCATAGATATTTTTGAATTGGAAGGAATAAACCCTAATTAGGCAAGTGTGTAAGTACTTTAAAGGCTTAATTTCATGGTAATTTTATGAAGAATGTATGTTTTTTTATAATCCTTATTGCTTTCTCTTTTTAATTTCTTCATAAGTAGCTAAGTAATTTAGTATTGGGATTATGTTGAACGAAAGTTTAATTATGGGTGGGTGTTGTTGTATTTGCAAGAATTTTAGTTGTTGTGTATGGATTCTACCTTTTCTTGGGTTAATAAGTTGGAATTTGATGGGTGAAAATCCAAAATCTTCAAATGGATTTGAAGGGTGAAAACCCCAAACTCTAGAAACCCTTCATCATCCTTGAAAGAGGGATGGAGGTGAATATATGGTAGTCCATAACATCCTTGATAGAGTGTTATAGGGGAACAAGGTAATGGTGGATAGTTAATTTTATGGTTTACTACCGTTTGCAATCTTAGAAAAAAGTCTGGTTTGAGCATAAGACACGTCAAGAGCATCATCCTTGAAATCAGGATGCTTGATTGAGGTTTTGGGTGATTATAACTTATACACTTGTTAGGTTCTCGAAAGAGTCAATCAGTTAAATCGTTGTGTTTTTGGTGAAAGATTGGCCATAATGCCAATATATCTAGCCTATCCTTTACATAACAACAAAGTTTCGTGTTAAACCATCAACAACCACATGATTTACCTTTAAGTAGACATAATCCCAACATCTTCTCAAATCTTGATTTCAAACCAAAAAGTGTCATTTTCATCCATTGTTGATCATCAATTATTATAAATCATTCTTAACACAAATCCCCCACTTTAATTTACCTGTTATATTTGTTAGCATTCTGGGTACCCTTTTAATAACTAGAACACTTATAGGATTTGAAGTCTATAATTCTCTACTTGTCGATTAGAACCCAACTCTAGTTGGGTTATTGAAAATGACTGCCTCACACCTCAATCGTGGGAGTGATTTGAGCGTTATCAAAATGGCTCCATTGACGAGTATTGGAATGTAGATTTAACATATATGGTGTTATTTATACTTAGGGAATTTCCGAGGTGGTGTAATTTACTTTATTTGTTATGTTTTATCT
Organism: Capsicum annuum; assembly: GCF_002878395.1. Classification (NCBI taxonomy): domain Eukaryota; kingdom Viridiplantae; phylum Streptophyta; class Magnoliopsida; order Solanales; family Solanaceae; genus Capsicum; species Capsicum annuum. The sequence goes on along the minus strand of NC_061114.1, from coordinate 139,559,595 downwards.
TTTGTAGATAGTCAAACTGTTAACAAAGCAATGAGTGATATATATTTAAAGAAATATAGATCTTTTTGATTCCCCTCTAGATAATGAGGGCCCACTAAATGAATAGGGACAAACAACTACAATCTATATCCTACCAACTAATGGGAACAGAGTCTTCCATATGACTAGCATCATGCTTCATATGTTGAAAAAGAAAATATTGTACCGGGTTCAAGCCTTTGAAGACCCAAATGTCCATTTGAAGAATTTAGTGGAAGTGTGTGCGCCATCTGATACAACACACATTACTCAAGAATCCATTTGTCTTTGACTCTTCCCATTCTTACTAACGGGCGAGGCAATTTTATGGCTCCACTCACTTCTGCCCTGGCTCAATTACATCATGGGATGATCTTACTATGGTGTTTCTTGATAGATATTTACCACCATAAAAAATTCTTCATAAGTTGGATGAGATTGTGAATTTTAGAAAGTTAAATGAAGATCCATTATTTAAAGTTGTGAGGAGGTTTAGTGGTGAGGTAGCTCAATTCCCAAATTGTAAAGTCCCAGAGAAGATTCTTCTCAAGATCTTCTACCATGCCCTTGGCCCATTAAACAAAATGGTGGCTAATAATGTGGCGCGTGGTTCCCTAATGAAGCTGCATCACCACAGAATCTTTTTATTGATTGAAGAAGTGTTAAAGAAAAATCAGGGTTGGCATACCCAGGAAACCGAAGCTACCAATATCCCTTCTACTACTTCAATGGTTGATAATGAACAAATAAAATGGAATGAAGAAAAGAATAAGAATATGGTAAAAAAGATGACCCAATGTAAACTATTCATAAAACATATTATGGGTGCACTCGTGAAAGAAGTAAATACCGCAACATCAAATATCATGAAGATGATAAAGAAGTACAGAATTTTGATAAGGAAATCTAGTATTTGGCAAACTACTCGGGAGGTTCCCGCCCTACCTATCAAAGTCATGGTGGGAACAAAGATTAGATGGACTGCGAGAGGGATAGAGATTAGAGAGATCGGAAATGCGATTATGAAAGTTATCTTCCCCTCATGATTGATCTAAGGCAAAGGAATCAATTGCAATTGAACCCAAAAATTCAACACCAAGGATATGTTAGTAAAATTATTAAATAGATTAGAAGGTATGGAGAAAATGATCCGTGATTTGAAAGGTGACTTTTCTAAACTTTCCCAAACTGTGGTGTCTCACTCCACCTCTACAAAGTAATTAGAGACCAAAGTCGGGCAAATCTCCACTCAACTAAATGTAAGGCCTAGAGGTGGATTCCCTACTGACATGATTGCTAATCTAAAGAATGATGCCCAAGTTCTAGCAATTGTCACAAGGAGTGGAAAGACCCTTAATGACCCCTTTAAAGGAGACTTGATTGAGAAATTCCCTAAGTAAATGAAAATGAGGAAATACCTTAGAGTCAAGAAGTAAATGATGAGAAGGAAACCAATGAAAGTAGAGAAGAAGTGGTAGATATTAAAAATCCACAAAGTGACACAAGGCACATAATTAAAGTTCTTCCCCTATTCCCTCAACGATTGCATAAAAAAAGTGAAAGTGAAAAATTGAGAAAGTTTATAGGAAAACTTAGCAATCTAACAATAAATATCCTATTGCTTGAGGCGATCTAAAAGATCCCAAGATACGCTAAGCTAAAGAAAAAGTTGATGACCAAGAAGAAACAATTTGAAGTTGACACCATTGAGGTGACATATGGGTGTATTGCTATCATGGATTTTAAGGTTACGAAAAAGAAAGATGACCCCAGAGCATTCATCATCCCTTCCACAATTGGACACATGAGTTTGCAAAAGCTCTATGTGGCCTTTGTACGAGAATCAGCTTAATGCCTTTTGTCATCTACAAGAATCTCGAATTGGATGCCCATACACCGATATCTATGTGGCTTCTCATGGTAGACCTATCCATCAAAAGGCTGGTGGGAATTTTGTTTGATGTCCTCTTTGAAGTAAATGAGTTTATGCTCTTGGTGGACATTATTGTAAAAAAATTGTAAAATAGACCAGGAGGTGCCTATTATCCTTGGTCATCTTTTATTTGCCACTGGAATGGCCATTGTTTATTGAGATATTTGGGAAAATAAAGTTTAGGGTGCCAGAGGATAAGGTCTCTTTCATAATATGCATGACAAAAAAGCAAACTGTAGATCTCCAAGTTGTTTCTGTGGTGGATTTAGAGAATGAAAGGGAGAATGAATAGGGGCTAGATGACCTACCTTAAGTATTATAGAAAAAAAACTTCGTGCCATAATGATAACTAAGGTGATAAATTCTGTGAAAGTGGTTTGCATTCTTTTATCATATTTCTATATTATTGATGTTAGCTTTTGCATTTGAATAACTTATCCATTTGTGGTAGCATGGAAGTGCATTGGATGATCTTGGAAAGAGAAAATGTTCAATCTTGCTTTGAAAATCTAAACAAGGGACAATATGGTAAAAGTTGAGCAAAGAGCTGAACACGGGAAAACTTGTGACTAGAACTGCTCTCAATTACTGCAATCATGGTCCTCAAGCGTGATCACGATCACCTGCATATCTGCTATCTTGGACACCTGACCGTGTTCACAATTACTTCAGCCATTTAATCCCTAATTTACCTAATTTCTCTCACACTCCCTTTCATGATTGTACTCTCTAATTTGGGTTAGATTCTGGCCATGTTTGTGAGCAATCCAACAACATACTTGCATCCCTCTTGCATCCCAACTCCATTAGGTATCATGAATTTGTACTTTTACTTTTAAAAACACGCCCTAGAATGCATGATTAAGGAAGGGCCTAAAGCTTTTATTGTTATGCTGCAGAAAGTGTAGACAACTGAGATGTGCACACCAAGTGTTTGACATGTTGCGCAAATGAACTTTCAATAGTGATAATTGCATTCAAAAGCTTATTCATATTGATCAATTGGTCTTTCTATAAATCCATAATGTAGATCATGCTAGTAGCCTAAAATCTTAGAAGGGATTTAAACAATGGGAGCTAGCATGAAACCCGCATAAGGAATTGCAACCACGTTCACAATCTGTAATCATGATAATGCGATTGCAGTCTTGACCTGCAATCATGGTAATCGGGGCCATTTTTTTGCCATGCCAAAATTCCTGCAATCCTAATATTTTAGCCTAGTTTTATCAAGAACCTTTTCCAATGAGGTATAATTTGAATGATCAAATATCATTGATTGATATAATGAGTCCCTAGTGTTTTCAGGAGAATATCATAGGCAAGTATGATGACATCCGATTCATGGAACTAGAGTGCCACAAAAACTACAATGGTGATCTTCCAAAGAAATAGTTTTTCCTAGAAAGAAGTATTTTCATGGAGAGTATGCCAAAGAAAATACCGGCATTTCATGACAAACTTAAAGCCATAAGGTGTCAATCCTTTGCTCCAAAGCCCTGTGTTGCAAATAAACAATGGGTACATGAACTTAATTCCAACATCATTGAAGTGTCCCTCTCGATCCCATTTAAAGTGAATATTATGATTCAGGGTAAACAATTGAAATTTGGGGTTAAGCAAATCAATAATGTTTATCGTCTCCAACATGCAGACATGAGTGAATTCAATGAAAAGGGTTGTAAATTATAGAGTTTGTTAGCATAACGGCTATGCTCTAGAAGAAAGTCTCTTGGGAAAAGACTAAAAGCAACATCTCCATGAATGACTTCACTTCTGAGGCTCGGATATAAATGAACATTATTATGAGCTAGTCTCTCTTTTCACCCATATGACAACAATCCCAAATCTGCATGCTCAAATGGTTGCTTGCATTCTAGACGGTATCCCTTTGTATGTTTGTCAGCTCATGGTCAATGAAATAGATTATTATAAGAACTAAGGTGGTGTATATCTCCTCTTCAACTCTTTTATTACTGAGCTTTGAGGGAGAGCGTGGTTTGAAGAGTATGCTAGTTATACGTAGGTACATCCTGGTTCTCCCATCTACCGCTTGAGGATTCGAGGAGAGGGGACACCTTGCAAAGGAAAGAACCGAAAGATTGACTTAGAAAAGCCAGCATGCATTGAACATGAGTCTCATAGGCCAACCACTATGGACCTCTTAAGGATATTTGAGTAGATATTGCATCCATCATGGACCTCTTAATTCATATGTGTCACATTCCTATTATGAGAAGTACAGGAAAGACTAAAAGAAATAAGAGGCTACAATTGTTAAGCTTGAGAAATCTTACTCGTCTATGGAAAAGTCACACCATAAACTTGTGATTGAGCATGAAAAAGTGGTTACAAGAGAGAAGAAAAGGGATGAGTTATTTATCAAGAAGTGGAAGGGGTGAAGGGTCTATGGAATGTCCTAAAATCCTAAGATAGAAATCTTTCCTCTTAGTTGGAGAGTGATGATGAGGCCCCAGCCGAGTGGACTGATCTTTAGGAGACTGGTGATTGTGTAGAATCTAAGAGTGAAACTAGGCCTTGATTTTGTTTCAAGGAGCACCCTTATCTCTTTTTTCCTCTAATATTTATGAAGTGTGG